>NC_046361.1:7243046-7270546 GCF_011125445.2 Fundulus heteroclitus
GCTACACATGGACAGGTCAAAAATGTTTGGTTGTTTATAACACCAACCCCCAGCAAATTGATAAAAAGAATAGAGTGGAACACTATGCAACCTAGTGGCGGGTGGGGTGTGAAGTGCCTCAGTTAAATTTAAAGAGACAGCACCAAAAGAAGTTGCTCTCAGACGCACCTCAGAACAGGGGCAAAAGACAGGAACATGGGGGTACATTAACAAGGAATTCAGAGCAAAGCATTGCAGTTCCATTTTACATAGATTACAGCTGAATGAATTATATGGCATTTTAACCATGCCATAATTCCCAGGAGTATAAACGAGATCTTCTCATTTATACTCAACTTCTTTGCTTCTTTGCTCATGTGTGTGCACATCTTCATTACTCGCACGTGGGCACAATTTCCCTGCTGCTCGCTCGCAGTTTGTACTGCTGCGCTCGCTCGCAGTTGACATTTTTTGGGCACTCAGTGTGCGGATAGTCGGCCAATCTTACCACCCCACAATTGGTTTCAGTCCCTGTCCTCCGCGATTGGCCAACTGAAAAGAAGAAAACGCAGAAGAAGTAGCAGTGGAAGAGCTTCTATGCCAGCTGCATGGCAGACCATCAGGAGGTAAGTTGCTCTTACCATGCATAATATTCCTTCAATGATATTGGGTGTAACACACTTATTCCTTTTAATTTGACAGCCAGTGAAATATTTTAGTTGGTTAGCTTTCATAACTATATGATGGCTGGCAGTAAATTTGACGCAAGCTAACGCTAGCTGATGAGCCTGTCTCTTGTTTATGTTTCTAAAACAACAGGCACAGTTACAAATCGCTGCCATGCGGGTCGCTGCGTCGTTAAGGAGTGCCCTGGCGAACGAAGGTGAACAATCTTCACAAAACCCTAAATGTGCTGTCAACATTGTGCAGAACGATTTAGAAGAGTGCAAATTAAATTGAGATGCCATTTCATTATTTCCAATGGATGCACAGTAACAACTGACAAAAACAATTTCAACATGCTTGACCATTATGTATATCTGAAACCTTAAAAAAAACACGAAGCTGAAGTTAGCTTCCAATTGTAGCTTCTCATTCGGGAAACTGCCTAAAAGCAATTCTTGTTTTCCAATTTATAATCTGTCTGCTCTTAGTCCATTCAATTGCCCCTCAGCTATAAATATGATTATTTTAAGGGTACTATGATTTTGGAACCTAAGGTGTTTAAGAATTAACATTTTATAAGTGCTTCCTAAATTCCTTGTTAGTCTTAAAAATTTGATTAACTTTTCAGGCCTATTTAAATGTGACGAAGACTTCATGATGGACCTGGGAGACAGATAGAGACACCTGATGAGCTAGAGAATCATGGAGAAACACAAAAACACTGTAACCTGTCTACTGGACAGGCCCAATGCCTATACAAAGAGAAAAATAGAGAGATTTAGACTTCAAATTGAATTTGACGGTCATTTTAAGAGTTTGCCATGCATGAAATAAAGAAAGTAAATATCCACAATGACAGTTGCATATTCTAAAATGTTAAATTTGAAAGGATAAGGACCCAAATAATTCATACAAATGTGAGGAGGAAGAACTGAAAAGCATATGTTCCCTTAAGGTGCCTTACTTTTTTTTTCATTGATTTCTTTGATGTTATGTTTAGATTGCTTTTGATATGTGTTACCACTGAAATGAGGAAAAGTGAAGATCTAAAATAAATCTGCACTCACAAATCTTCCACATTCACAAGGTAATGTTACCTTTTTATCCTGGCTTGGCTTATGTTTGCTGTATTATAAATTAGACAATTTTATGGTAAGACTTATTGAAATACATGTCTTTGCATCTGTAACGATATAAATAAATGCATCTTAGTACCCAGTGTTGATTAAAAAAAACTAGGAGGCTTCTCTCCTGGTAGTAGACCTCCATCCTTTCACTGAACTAACATGAGCAGACATGTAGGGGACGTATCGCTGCTCATTAAATATAAAACACTGGCTTTAATAATTGAAAAATACTTTCTGGTGGTAATAGCAGTCATCTTTAATGAAATGAAAAGAACAGGGACAGTTATAAAAAGAAAAATCTGACAATGCCTACAGCATGGATTATTTTTTTTTTAATCATACCAAGAAGTTGCACAGATTTGCTAGCTGAAACACACTAGACTAAACCACTATTTAGACCAATTGAAATGATCCCTGTGGCCTAAGATTTTTTTTTAAATAGTAAAACATAAGCACATTTAGCATTAGTCCTTTAAGTCTCTTGTTAAAGATATATTTTTTAGAACATTCTTGATAAATGAAATAATTGCTAGCAGAATTGTTTAGTAATAATGTGTCCAAATGTGGTTTTAGCCCTCCCAGACTAAAATGTTAATTTCTCACTTCTTTTCATTCAAATGAATGGCTAGATTGATGGATGGATACAGCTTTTAAGCAATGGGAAAGAAAACTATACCAAAGTATTTTTCACTCTTTTGTTTCTCGCAGAGCTTAGAAATGCATTCATTAAATTCCATACTTATCCGTACGTCATAGGAAACCTGCCAAATGGTGTTGTTACAAACTTAAAACCTTTAGATACTTTGATTCCATGATGGTAGGCTTTTATTTTTTTCCATCACATCAACACTGACGGCATCCATTTGTATCAATTACACTCCAGCTCCGCTCTGTTCTCATTTAGGCACATGAAAGTCAATTAAGCTTAATTGCTGGTAAATTACACAACACTGTCTACATACTGTGGAAGTCTCATTTAAGGTTATCACATCCAGGTCATTAAGCTTTTGGAGATAAGGGAGTCGTGGAGGAGAAGACGGAAAGTGCTGAATGCAGTATCAAACTCTCTGAAGGCATTTTAAGATAACACAGATTCCAGAGCGGCGGGATTTTAGGCATATCATAAAGATGAAGTCAGCATTAGAAATGACAAATCCCTCAGAGTAAAAAGTCCAGAGTAATAAACTTAATATTCATGATAGTGCTAAGTTCAACTTGATGCGCTAAGAAGATTAATTATGTAACTGGACTGATGTGCTTCTCAATCACAGTATTTTAAAATGATCTGTGACGGACTTCCTGACTTAACTTTAATCATGATATATTGTATATATATATTTTGGGCATCACAGTGCACATTTTTTTTTTGGCAACAGCTGAGTGGGCATGGCATGTGGGGGGGTGGGGGGGCATCCATCCTGTCCTGACCCAGGGACAATTGCCCCATTTGCCCTATCTCTATTTGCCTTTATTGTGTCTAACAACCGTTAAGTGAAGGCAACTACTGTCATTTTAAAAAAATAAAAATAAAATCAGACATTGAAATGGAACAACCAAGTTTAAACAGGGGAACAACTTTTTCTGTAAGTTTTAACTGGAAACATTACCTGGAATCACACTGAAAGATGTGTGTTACAAGTCAAATTATCATTAGATCATATCAAAACAGAGACAAACATGCCAGCATTAGCTTAGCACCACAGAAAGGTGCTCCACATGAAAACAATGTCAGGATTTAAAGATTCTTTATCGTCACCGCGTGTTGCTGTGGTGAAAGGAGGAGCAAGACATGCCTTTAAGGAACACCAAAGCTTTCTGTGTTAAGTCAGATTGATATTATATCCCCAAGAAATAACAGGCTTTTCAAAATACGATAATATATGGCGAGATAGGAGACAGTGTGACAGAAGCACTGGAGACACAAGGCTGTCCTGCAGACACTCCCTGCTGTGACAAAATATCTGTCAATGTTAAGAAAATAAAAAGGCAGTTGGACACAATCACACCTTTAGTGTAAACTGTGTGAATCTGATGAAACGCTGTTTTATTTTAATTAGCTTGAGAGGCGCTTCTTTCAAGCATATACGTCATGTAAGCATATAAATCAGATGGATTTTATTGAGGAATCAAAAGAGGGGCTTGGTATCAGCAAATGACTGTTCTTAAAAGACGCAGAGCAGAATTAACGAACAAACAAACAAAAACAGAATCCTGACCAAATTAGTGATAATAAATAACAACGGCTTGCTTGCTTTCTGATTAAATCTGATACTATGCTTTGTAGCACTTGTTAATTATTGGGAGCCAGCTATTCCATTGTGAGTGAGTGAGTAAGGAATGATGTGCACGCATGTTTGTCTTCAGTTGTTTTATGGTTAGTGTGTTTAGCTGTTTTACTGTGTGGATGTGCGGGTGGCCCCCTTCTCTAATTAGTGCGCCAACGAATGTGACATGAAGCGATATGACGCGACAATATGGGTCACTCTGTATCCTGCAGTCGCTTTGCCTTAAACTCCAATTTTCTAGTGCTCCTTCATTTCTAGTTTTTTTTTTTTTTTTACCTCTCAGGTGAAAATTATACTATTTTTATTTATTTTATTTATTTTTATTATTTTGTATTACTCAGGTCATGGATTGTGGTGGTGGCTTTTAGAATTGCATCACACAAGTATTTTGTCCTCCCTACATTTTAGCCACTTTGACTTAAAAACTTAAAAACTCAAAAGTGACACGTCTATTTTAACAAAAAGTTATTATAGCATGGAGTTGTAAATACAGACAGGCATGAAAAGCAACGAGGACAAAAGAAAAAAACCTGCATTTCTCAAATGACATTTCCGCTATATACAAAGGTGCTTTTAAAGAGTCATCTTTCAGGTTCAAAGTAACCTCTTGTCAATAGCTATTCATTCCATGGCAACGAGAAGCATTTTTATGTGTGAAAATCGTTTCTAGTGAACCTTATTTTAAATGTACTAATAAGAAAATGACACAAAACATCAAAGGACAATAAATCTAGCCATCTAGAAAGAGGTAAAGTTGTAAAACAAGCAGGTGGTGTCAAATCAACTGATCCACAGTTGCTTTTTTTGATTTTTAGCTGTCTAAATCTAACAGTGCTGCAACTTAAAATCTCCCCATAGATGTTCTTTTATGCTGCTTTTGTAAATTTACTTTAAGGAGCTGCTATGTCATTTAACTGCTAAAGGGTGCAGTAGACAATGTCACAAAATAACTAAAGAGCACAAATTGGTTTGTTGTCAGTTTCAATTAATGTTGACCATTTGACATGTTAGAAATCTTATTGTTAATATAGAGGGCTAGTAATATGATCTATTATTGATCTCGTAAAAAAAATATATAGAGTAAATGTAATATCTACACAATTAAAACATTGTTTTGTAAGTACCCCTGAGTCTGTGTCCCTCTGTACAGTTGTAATTAGCGTAATTGTTCGCTTCCCAAGTGAATGTCTTTAATCCTCCACCATCTTAATTTTCTCGTTCGCCACCGCTTAGCCATACTCTGCTGTTCATATGTCAAAGGATTTGTGTGTGTTCGATTAGACACTCAGATCTGTGATGATAAAAGGTGGTAAAGCGGCGTATGAGTGGATCGTGATGAAGAGATCACATTTGCACATCTATGTAAAGCAGAAAGACATATGCACACACATCTGTATGGATGAGACCGTGTATCCATCCCTGTTACTGCCACACAGATCAATGATCATTGATATTCAGTCATTATTTAGTCTTGGCTGTCATTGGCAACAATAGAGTGCATAATAGACTAACAGTGCTTGACTGCACTGTAGATCATTGAGGTGCTGATCTATGTGGCTCTCCTACCTGTTTATCAGTGAGGGCGTACAAGAACTGATGATCTGGACTGAAGAGCAGATCTCTCAGGATGGGGTTCCCGTTGCTCACCATCACATTCTCGTACAGCAAGGCAGGCTGGGAAACGGAGTTCACCATTATCTGGAACAGAGGAGGGAAATGGAGAAAAGTCTTTATTGCAATGTAGAGGATGAAACTGCGGCTAACGATAATTAGCTTCTTCTGATTTTCTCATCGATTTATGCGGAAATGCCTAAAAATACTGCTTCCAGCTTCTTTTTGTTTATTTCTTTAAAATTCTAAATTAATTTCTCATTTTTTACATCGCTATTGTCTGTATACCACACTTTGGGAATGAAACATGTTACACAAAAATATTGCTAGATTTGTAAAAATACTTCTCCAGAAGTATGTGCTTTTCCTTTACAACATATGCATGTCACCGTAGTAACATGAACCTCTTCAGCACCTCTAAGAGCTGAATTCCAGAGTAAACCGGTCTTTTAGGCTGTTACGCTGTCCAGTGTGCAAAAATACCACAGAACTAAAAGATGCCTTTTTTTAAAGTCTTTGCCAGCGTTAAGTTTACAGGCAAAATCTCTGAGTTACGGGGGACCACTCCTTCAGAAACATTGAATAAATATTCCCCTGATTTTCTTTTGGATACTTTCTTATTTTTCACCCTCCATCTTGCTCATCCATCACCTACGAGCAGTTTTGTCTGCAAAGGCCTCTGCGTTATTCTGCCCTTGCCGCCTAACCCATCCCTTTTTTTTTTCTGGCTCCGGCTTTTGGTTTAGTTACGATGGGTGAAAAACAAGAACAAGACCAGAGTTTAATCTTCCTCGGTATGGGTGGTTCATCAGCAGACATGCTTTAATTAGTATTTAGGTCTTATTTCGGAAGAAGAGGAAGCAATTGTGGTTCAATGTCAAGAACTATTACAACCTGTGGGCTGCTTCATATTGCGACAATATGCAGCTTTGATAACATCATTGAATATTTTGATGACAGTTGGTTGCAATATGACACACACAGCTTAGATCTTCAGGCGCTAAACTATTTTCCTTTCGCTCATCATATCATCCATACCACTACCCATGAATTTTAGCATCCTGTTTACCAAAACCTATATCTATATCACATGCAGGAATAAAGGTCAGTGAAAGTCCAGCCACCTGGCCGGATAAATCTGCTCCATACTGAGTCAGAATGAGTTGGATTTGTAAAAATAACCAAATATCACATCCAAACTGTCTATTGTCGCTTCGCACGTACTGTAATATTGCACATGCTGACACTGTGATGCTGACGGCGGTTCAATAAACGCTGCAGCTCTAACTAAAACCTTCCAAAAAAACTTACATCTGAGTGATGCTGTAACAACATTGGAAAGCTGGGAATTTACATGCCATATTTCTCACTCTCAGTTGTGTACATTTCTTGTCATAGCCGCATGTACGCCCGTGCGTATATATAAAAAAAAAAAAAGTGCGGGTTGTTACTGTCCAAAGGTCATTTGTTTTAGCAGCTCACCCCCTTCCATCATGTTGCTTCCACATAAACACAAACAAATACATTGAAAAGTTTTATTGACTTAAAGTGAGCGTGACCTTCTGTGCCTTTTTGTTTTTATGGCTGACGATTTCTCTCTCTTTCCGTCAGAAACAACATGCATACGGGGGGAAAGAAGCAGAGAAAGAACACACTCTGCGGTCGCTCTTGGACTGCTTACATGCCGAGGGCTGCTGTATCATTTATGATGAGTGACGGACTGTGATGGAACGAGGGAGGAGAAGGGACAGAGAGCGTGCTCTGCCCCACAGCTCGGGGCAGAGGGCATTTGGAGGGGGATTCAGGTCAGCTAGCACAGAAGGGACCGCAGCGCGAGGCAGGTGAGTGTGAATTTTCATCTTGTCTATTAGCCTGCAGGTTCCTCGCTCTCCTTCCATGACCTCTGCACTCTGGAAGCTATACGGCCCTTCTTATAGAGCAGGCGCTTTCAAAAGAGACAACTTCAGGAAGTCCCGGTTTTTACTTACTCTCCTTGGAACGGCTGAACTGACATATTCTCTGTAATAGCAGCAGGAAGGCGAAGTTCTCAAAAAGCTTTTATTTTTCACACCACGACGTGTTTTACATGTTTTGAATTTCTTTTTTTTTTTGTTCCCCGTATTAGAAAAGCACAGTGAGCTTCTGTCGGCCAGATGACCAGCAGTGTGCAGCAACGTGTGGGGGAAGGGCAACAGTGCATCATTGTATTATCCATACAGCAGGGGGGGGGGGAAACCCCAGGCTTTTCAAAGGACTTAAAAGCAAAAGAATGGTGTGAAGCAGAACTTTGCTGATTTTGAAACCCCCGGAACACCTTGAAACTCCCGACTGGCCCCTGCATAATTAGTTTGTCGAGGCTTAATTAAGTTCAATTTCAAATTACAGGATTTAAATGCCATCTGCTTACAAAGAGCTGAAATGCTAAAGGAAGAAGCTTAATGAATTGCAGGAGTTCTCTGGGTGGTCTGAGCAAACATATATATACCATAAAAGAAGGGTAACACTGGGCCATGTGGAACTTTCTTTTATTTAAGTTTCACCTTCTGATATGTATTAACCAGCCTGAAAGATGAAAGCAACTCTGCTAAAAAAAAAAAAAAAAAAAAAACGCACAGACTACCTGCTTGAAAAGTGCTTATTAAATATGCTTTTGTAACTGCTCCCATGATGATTATTAGCCCAGAAAAAAAAGAAGCATAAAGCTTACTGCTTTGAAGTCTCTGAAAGCTTATGAGTCATTAAAACACTGCCTTTTTACTGATTAGTTTACCTCTTTGAAGCGGGACAATCATACATATTTCAGTCTTGCTCAGCAGTGCTGCTCCGATGAGTGCGCCGAGCATAATTGCTGCTATTTGCATTCTAATTATCCACCAATCAATTAGTTTTACAACACAAAAAAAATAAGAAAACGGCATATTAAAGCAGTCAGTTCAAGAGAAAGATGAATCACTGTGCAAAGCAAAAATGCCGCTCTTTTCAGATGTCTATATTCTGTTTTTTTTTTAAACTTTAGTGTGCAAAGATGCAAGTTTAGCTCATTCTCAGACCCAAAGAGAATATTTGAAAAATGTCTCTGCTAAGTGTTGTCCAGCATTTTGTTTTTTGGAGATACACCCTGCTTCAGTCAGCTCTCCCTTAAACTTTGTGTTCCCTCAGTTCTTTAAAGGTTAGCGCACTCCTATTGAATTAAATGGACAGACATAACTGTCAACAATAATGTCAGTCACTTTTACTTCAATACAAGACACTGTGGCTCAGACATGTCAAAATGACTTTCCACGCTGTTGTTTTTGGCCGACTGAACATTCATTATTCTTGTGAGGACACTCCTTAAAACACAAGTGTCAAACTCATGGCCCGTGGGCCCAATCTGGCCCGTCGAGGCAATTTATCCGGCCCTCCAGAGCCAGAAAAGGCATAACATGTCATAAAGTAGAGGCATATATCCTTTTGAATTGTGCACTCCTGTAGCGAATATTGATTTTTTTTTAACTGTATAGTGACAGCATCCTGTCACTAGATGTCAGTTTTCTTACAACACATTAAAACAAGAAAGAAATGCCCAAAAAGAGAAAAAGTGATGCAAAATGATAAATGTAAGTGTAACTGTAATAGGTTAATGTAATAAGTGTAACTCAACCCAAATATCAACTTTCTTTTGTAGATGAACTGTATAAACTTGGGCAGAGGTTGTTATCTTTATGTTACTGTGCATTTTCAAATATTTCTATGTGAACTGAAATGATATTCTGAAATCAAAAGTATCATCTATACACGTGCAACCGGCCATTTTAATGACTTCATGACACCAAAGTGGCCCAATGTAAAAATGAGTTTGACACCCCTGCCTTAAGAGCTCATTATATTAGCCAGAAATTTCAAGAAGTGGAATCCATCTGTAGCACAGATAGATGATGATGATAATAGGAAACATTATACTGGTAAATAAGCTCTTTTATAATAAAAAAGATGTACTCACATTCAGAACATTACTTGAAAATAACGTCACAGAATAAGCCCCATAGTTCTATTGTGTTGTATTTGACTATGGTGTGGACTGTTAAGATTAGACTAATATCTGCAACAAAGCTGGTAATATAGTAATATTGCATACCCCATCACATAATCACATATCTGTCTTGCATTTTACCGATATATGAAGAGACAAGGCCCCAGTATGTAAAGAGCAATGCAACTTAGAGACAACATTTATTACCCACGCAGGTATCATTGCTGCATAATTTACATAAGTGCTGCACGAATGGCAAAGTGATGATAACAGTGTTACTTAATCTCATGCTATGCTATGCAAACACTCTGTTTGTGCAGATGAAGATTAATTTAGTTTGGGGCATGCTGAAACCTTTGGGCAGGTCAAACTGGGGAGCAGTCAGACCCATTTTGTGAATGGTCTGGAGTCCAAAACGTTTTTGATTTCTAAATGAGTGTTAATTAACTCAGTAAACCAAAAACCAACATACTCATGAGAAAAATGGTAAACTCAAATTGAGATTTGATCGTCTAGATAGAACTTGAAATTTGTGTATTTATTAAGGAGATATATCACACATTTATTTGAGTTTTGTCCTTCAGAAAATAGAACAAGGAAAATAAAAACTTTTTGCATGTTCAATTGTATTTGTTCATACTTATCCACACCTGAAATATGACAAAAACAAACTCCAGGTTAATTTAGACTATTCACGACTGTGCAAAGAAGCCCAATGCACAAACTATACTTTATAGTTAAGGTCCTTACACTGGCTCCCTGTAATTGAGAGAATATACTTTAAAATATCGCTGTTAGTCTATGGATCACTGAATGGCTTAGCACTAAAATACATCTCAGAGTTGTTGTCAGTGTATCAACCCTCCAGATCACTCAGGTCTTCTGGCTCAAATCTACTCTGCATACCTAGAACTAGAATTAAACACAGTGAAGCAGTATTTAGTTCTTATGCTCCACTTTTCTGGAACAAACTCCCAGAAGACTGTAAAAGTGCTGAAATCCTGATTTTCATTAAATTAAGGTTAAAAACCTACTTGTTTAGAGTTGCCTTTGAATGTTAAAGTAGAAGCTTGTAGTCCGACTTGTCTTCTGTCTTGACCTGCTGCTACTATTCCACTGCATGTTTTCTTTTTTTTTATGTTCTGTTCATGTACAGTACTTTGAATTGTCTTGTTTCTGAAATATGCTATACAAATAAACGTGCCTTGCTTATCACAGAGCGGGATGTTTTAAAAGTTTGCCCTTACCTATTCATCACACATAGCCAGATAAGTAATAGAGTGAGAGCAGTTTCAGACACTCGGATCAGCCTATCGGTGTTGTTTTTGTGTCTAGCTCATCAGCTAAATTAAACTTCCTCTCTTTCCCATTTGTACTCAGCTTAACCCAACTCCAAAGGGAAGATATCCAGCCGCTGTATGGTGAGATTAAAGAGACAGATGAGTTGTGGCGTTGTGATATCACCCAGATAAGGCCTTTCTCGCCAGGCCAATTTGCTACTACTGGCCGGTATTAATACACACTTGTCTCCTCACACTACCCGGTCCAGATAAAAAAAAAAAAAAAAGAGGCTAATATAAAACTGGTTTATTAAAGAGCATAACATATTATCCCAGCAGAAATAGAGAGGCCCCAGGGAATGAAGGGCTTTTGGGAGAGTTATGGAGACAGTGAGGAGGGGTGAAGGCAGGAGGGGTATTAGAAGTGTTCATGCACAGGAGGACAAGATAGTAAAAAAAAGGACAAATTAAAGATGGTCCGGGTTCAAACACTGGTCACAAATTCAGGTCAGGTAGACTGGCAGAAAAAAAACACCCCATTACTTACAACATGTATACAAAGGCATGCAGACTTGTTTTTATTTTGGTGCTTTTTTAACTAGTTGCTGACTTAAACCACCCACATCCATCCATCCATCCGCTCCCTAATTGCAGCCCACATGGACTTTATGAGATCCTCTGTCATGGCCAGAGCCTCCCCGATTTCCTGAAAGCTATTCATAACTTTTTGTTTGTCCCTGTGCCCCGGACACGACACATCATATAAATGTGGGTAGTTGCGGACAATCTCCGAAAGTCGTTCCTCAAAACCCGCCATTGTTTAAAGCCCAGAATTCTAACCTTCTTCGTGATTTTGTGGACATTTTGTACTACAAACTCAATAGCGCCCCTACCTATTCCGGTAGTATTGCTCCGTATTGACCCGTTTCGTCCGTAATCGTAAGCTCACAATTTTCGTGTCAAAATACGGACGAAATCGACGGTTAGAACGTATGAAACACTCCACACGTATCCGTATCCGTCTTTTACGTGAGGTATGAATGGGCCTTTAGCCTGAGTTGCTGCGTCTGAGTGCGCCACCACTAATGGCCGACCTGACCAGCATGTCTTGAGTGAGAAAGACCCCAGGCTGGGATCTGAATACAGGGCCTTGTTTTTGCAATATTGGTGTCTTCTGAATTAATTTTGTCTGTGAAGCATTTTGGTCAACATTGTTAAAATCTGCTATATAATAAAACTGGCATTGACGAGGCAAAAGTTGGACCAAAGTGGGACTTTTCTTGCAGTGTGCAATTATTTGCACAAACACGTTTTTGGGTTTCTCATCCAGGTTTTACTCCAATGCTTTTCAGTTGGCAACCCCTCTTAAAACTGTTTTCTTTCTCTTTCATTTCTCCCAGAGAGTTTTCTTAGATATCTCCTCGGTTGCTTCACTTCAAAGCTCGCCTTTCCATTTCAAGGTTTTTCTTTGCTGTCCTGATTTCCAGACCTCCCCTCACCCCGTCTGCCTCCTCCAAAGACGTCAACCTCATCCCCTCGAGTGTGTGTGTGTGTGTGTGTGTGTGTGTGTGTGTGTGTGTGTGTGTGTGTGTGTGTGTGTGTGTGTGTGTGTGTGTGTCCAGACACAGTAGTGCCCCTTCCAGCCTCAGCTGTTCAACATGTAGTTAATTATGGCTGGAGAAAAGAGAGGAAAGAGAATGGATGAGAAGGACAGGACTAAAAAAAAATGGGAAAGGATGGTCGCTTGCTTACATTGAGAGCAATGGAACATAGGTCCACTGAGGACTAATAATAAAGATGTGTCCTAAATATTCAGGTCATTGTTTTATGATGGAGGGTTGAAAGGGAAGGCGGGGGGGGGGGGGGGGGGGGGCATCCTCTTAATGAAATCTACTGTATGGTGTGTGTATGACTGTGTGTTAACCACACCTCATTGTATTCATGATTCCTAATGAAATTAGTTTTTGTCTCCCCTGCTGAGAGGATGACCCACACATATGCACAAAGAAGCACAGATTGCTAATAAATCTGAAAGCAGGCTTTGGCTTTAAAAGCAGGATTTCAGTTTAATGTCATCAGACGGAGAAATGGTAGAGATGAAAGAAGGAGGTGGGTGGCTGTACACACACCCACAGACACGCAAGTATATATATATATATATATATATATATATATATATATATATATAGTTTCTGCTTGCCTGTCTGACCCTGATTGGAGGGCAGCCAAAGTATCAGAGCGCACCTGCTGACTACACAGTCTACATCTCTCAAACACACACACACATGTGTGCAGCTTGGCCGGGCCACATCAGCAAGACAGGTTACTCGGAGCGAAATTAATCATCATTCTTTTGTCGCACCGCTGCTCTCACAACAGGAAGCTGGCCCCCAGTGACACACACACACACACACACACACACACACACACACACAAAGCCACATATGGGGTGACATGCAGACAGCTGGTCGGCTACAGTATGCCTCTATAAAGTGGTTTCGCTAACAGCTAACAATAGTTGGCTCAGGTAAGAAGAACAACAGTGCCAAAGTTTGGTTGATTAAGCTCATATAGTCCAAGCTGAGCACCAATGGCTATTGCGGCATTTGCAGCGTAGTTAAATGCCTGTAAAAGGATGCAAACCATCCTTAATTTTTTACATTTCACTAATCAGGACAGCTGGGGAAATAATTATCCGTGCTCGTATTCACAAAGAATCCTAAGGCTAAAAGTAGCTCTTAGTGGTGACATTTTGGGCAAAATCTGAGAATTTCACAAATTCTCAGATTTTTCTAAGAATTTTACCTCACTAAGATAAAAGCTACTGACAAAGCATCCTAGACCTTACAGTTTTTTTTTGTTTTTTTTTATGATTGCTTAAGCACAATTTTGAAAGCAGGACTAGGAATTTCAAACCACTACACACAATTAGCACAACCACATGGAATAAGGAGAACACCTCAGACCATGTGCAAAATGAAACACTTGTATAGTTGTAAAAACTATACAAACATTTATAAAAATTATATTTTGTTACCACATGAAACACACACATTTATGCAATTGTAAAAAACAATTGTAAGAGAGCTCCCGAAGTGACAAAATGATAGGGTTAGTGAGGAGGACTTTTAGTGAGCCTAAAAGCATCTTAAGCAGGTAGGTTGGTGGAAACAGAGAGAGCTGTCTGGCTGATCCACCACCTAAACAGTGGAGCAAGTGAGCACATAAACTTTTTTTAATGATCATACAATTAATATGAAGATAAGATTAACTTTATGATCCTCATAAGGGGAAATTAATTTGTTTCAGCGCCCCGGCGGGTTAAAGGCGTGGTTCTAGTAACGTCATTTTATTGAGGACAGATAAAAATTTGAAAAAACACTGAATAATCATGAATAAAAAGAATATATATAAAAGGCAAGAACGTATTTTCTGTATTGCACGATAATGTTAGTAGACTAAACGCCGATCTAGAAGTTTGCTTGGATGATGGTATCTCCTTGCTTTTGATTGCTGGAGAGCTTCTCACCAGGCTGGTGCAAAGCAGAGAAAAAGATGCATTGATCTGCGGCAATACGCTTTAAAGCCTGTGTATGTGAGCCTAGACCCAGGGACAAATTTTACCTTTAAATACTCCTTTATTCTCCTACCAGCGCTTTGAGCTGTGCGCTGCACACTGCTGCTGTCCAGTTCGGTATTTGCAAATTACAACTTCTTTATACAAGCAGGCAACCCCAGTAAAAAGCTGACAGGTGAGAGTGCATTAATAGCACATAGATAAAGTAGCAAAATGACTGGCAAGTAAAAAAATAAACAAGCAAATCCAAATAATGACCAGGATGTAAATAAGGTGCATTCAAACATTTTGATTGTGTGTGACAATCAAATAATTTTGTTAAGTTTCATCATCATGACATTTTTTAATCCGGTCCAGTCAGTTAATTTCTCTCCTTTGATCACTAGGAGCACATTTGTGGGTTTTTTTTTTTTCTCTTGTACTATCAACCAATCACAGCTCTTATAAGACAGCATCACGCCTAGCAACAGGGTCAACCACTCCTCCTTACTAAGAAAAAAAAAAAAAATTCCCTACTCTGATTCGCTCTCTGCAGCGATCTGAAACACTTTTAGACTAAGAGACCAAGGTATGATAGTTTAGACTAAGATAGGAGCTCTCTGAGAGGACTCTGAGAATACGGGCACTGGGCGTAACCATCCAAGTAGGATTTCTAAAGGTCAGGTTTGGATGGTTACAACTCTTTTGACAATAGAACAACAGAATAACTGACCACCAAGTGTAACCTTTCTATAACTAAGTCTAGGCAGCGTGTGTGTGTGTGTGTGTGTGTGTGTGTGTGTGTGTGTGTGTGTGTGTGTGTGTGTGTGTGTGTGTGAGAGCTAGAGATGCCACGAAAGAAAGACATCAGCACTCATTCCAAAAAGACAACAGCTGATGGTTGACTTGGGAATGGTGAAGGCTTACAACACAATAATGCAGCAGTTTTTAATCAATCACTCCTAAAAAAAAGTTTCAGAATTGGGCAAACTTTAAAGACAACTGAAATATTATCAGAAATTTACATCCCAGCATGTTTGCTTCTAAAACAATGCTAACATCCTGGAAGAGCATTATCTAAGATTATCTTGCAATGCTTTCATCCAGAGCTTCCATGTAGTTAGAGACTAAGCCAGTATATCACGTTATGGGGGATTGTCTATAAGGATGATTACACAATACTAAAAATCCAAATTGTTTAATGTTTTCACAAACTGTTTTAAAGCATCTGCAAACAATGTAGAATATTTTAGTTTGGCAAGTCCATATTTTGCAGTTTTATGCTTGTCTCTTCAAAATTGGCCCATTCAAAAAAATTAAGCTCATATAGTCCAAGCTGAGCACCTCAGAATTTTATAAAGCTGTAACTAAGAGAAGCTTTATATATATATATATATATATATATATATATGTATATATATATATATATATATATATATAATGCTTCGATCTTTACTGCACTCTGTGTACAGCTTATTATAAAGCTGCAAGTCGGCCCTTTAGCATCAATAGGAAGCTTGGAAACTGATACCAATGCTCAACTCTGATAATTGCTGCACTAATCAGTCATTTGTATCTTGTCTGTCGGTGTTATTGTATGCTTTTCGACAAAGTACCACAAATGCAAAATTACATGCGGACATTAACTAGAGAGTGCTTTGACGAGAAATATTGTTGTGTCTTTACTATCAAAAGATCTCATGCTATGCGATCTACTACACTCCCTAGATTCTTGGAAAAAGCTTGTTCTCACTGAAAGGAACCTAGAAACACAGTGTAGGTTTGTAAATTTACCTCTGAATAACTGGCATTTTTAAAACAGTTGATGCTAAATTAAAAGGATAGCCATAATCCACGCTGAACCGAAAATACCTCATTCCAACTGTAAGGCATGGTGGTGGAAGGTTTGTGAATTTATAGCAGTTATATAGCCTATAACTCTTGGGCACTGTGAAATTAAGGTTAATTTGGCTAAAGTTTGGTCATAATCAATGTAACACAAATGCTTTTGTGTTATGAAGAAAAATTAAAAGTTTTCTGATTGCTTTGTCAGGATCTCAAAGGGTTTTGCTTTCATCGATCCATCAACCAACCAAATAACTGACCTCCATGGTGTTAATGCTTTATTCTTTCCATCATTTAGCCATATTCCTGTCTATATTCCTGCCAAAAACCATTAACTTGATGAATGAAATAGTCATACCTGTACAAAAAAGGTGTTGTGAAAGGAAAAGAAAAATAGGATTCAAACAATGACTGAATCATGAAATGACATGTTAAGAGTTTTCTTGACACTTGTTTTGAGCAGCATTGTACTGTTTTCTTTTTTAATTTCCCCCTTCCTCCTAGAAGTTGACAGGAGAGGCTAAAGTAGCAAGAGCAATTAGATACCGTCATTAAAACAATTCTCCCAGGTGACACTCGACAATAGCTTGAAATGCACAGATTGTGTGTGTTTTTTTTTTTCTTTTCAGCCTCTGACATGCTTTCCTAGCTCGATTAGCAATGTTTCGGAATCGTCTATGAACATGCAGACTTTTGGGAATGTCAAAATGTCACTGTATTGTTCTCAGATGGGGTGTATGTTCCACAAAATGACATTTCATAACCTGAAGACACTTGCAAAAGGTGTCGATTGCGATTTAAATGTTCAAGCACAGAAAACCAAAGGACATACGTACACACTTCCACCTCAAACAGAGCTGTAGCTGCACGGCTCTTGTCAGATAGAGAGATAGTGAACAAAACTCCTTCTGTTGGTTTTCTAGACTAGTTTGGCACCATCAAGTGAACCCTTCTGGGTCTCTTTAATCTTTTACAAACATGGTGGGCTTGAGTTGCTCCGTTGTGCAGCTCCTACATGTCTTCGTGCAGAACACACACACACACACACACATCCTTATTTAATGTACATGGTAAGGATCGTGCCTTGTCTTCCAAAGACTTCCATTCATCTTCAGGCATTTCTATGTCCTAAACCTAACCTTTACGGGTTTATACCTAACACCCGCCCTAACCTAATTAATACCATAGTGCTAAACCAAACCCCTAGGCCAGAATAAAAGTGAGGGTCCTCACTTCACTAGTAGAATGAGGGAAATGTGTTCTCGCTCAGCTATAAGTACAAGAACACGCACACACACACACACACACACACACACACACACACACTTACACACTTGCACACAGTTTCACTCTCCTGCCTCCTCTTATCATAACCAGACTCTAACAAGTACTTGAAACAATCGGCAGCCTCATTCATAATTCTCTTTGCTGCTTTTGCTCAGCATCTCTTTTATCATTCTCTCCTTTTGCTTTTTGCTTTTAACTGTATTTTCAAGATATTTCTCCAATTACATAACCCTCTTTGGGTAAACAGAAAAAAAATATTACCTGTCGTCGTAGGTAATTTAGCACAAAATCAAGTTTTATTTCTTCCGTAGGAAGTGAGAAATTCTGCAGGTCAGACTCCATAAAAAGAACTTTAATGCAGTATTAAGTCGAACCATTATGAAGCAAGGTGACGCAGATCCCTCAGCAAGTGTTAAAGAAAATGACAGCTTTTTCGCTGATAATCTCAAAATGAGCTGATTTGCATCGGAATCGACTGAAATCACCCCAGACATTTGTGATTTAGGACTGCATTAAAATACTTGTTGGAAGTGGTTTTGAGAGGTTTATTTCCCATTCTCTCCTTTAGCCCCGTTGTGCCTCGCCTTGCTACCCCTGAGAATCCTTCTGACATAACTAGGTCTGACTGTGCACTCAAGTAGCAGCTCTCCATTCTTCCCTGAGGCAGATTCTGCTGGGAGTGGCCAATGTGAAGCTAATGACATACACACACTGCAGAATGACTTGTGTTTGTGTAGGTTGAGACCAAGGTTCTCATGACTGATGGACACAAGACACATAGTATTCTTCTTATTATTCTTATACAGAAATCTGGCGCAGGCTGATATCTCTGCGTTCACCTAGCTACAATAATTCAACATTTTTAGAGCCACCACCCACTAATGAGTACCGAAACTACTGCCACTGTCGTCGCCCTGTCAGGGACTGGTTACTGAGCCCGAATTCAGCCACGCACAGAGCTTCGTTCCAGAGTTTTTATTGAAGATTGTGAGTTGTGTAGATGGAAACCAGAAGTCTGTAGCAGATAGCAGCGGAGGGATGGTGTAGATGGCTGGAGCAGAAGCGGGCGGAGCGAAGCTGGAGCCGGAGGACGTGAGGGAACACCGGCAGGCAGGCGGTTAACACAGAGGTAGCTGGAGGACTGCTAGCAGACACGAGGAAGCACTGGAGACAAGAGGCGTGAAGCAGACGAGGGAAGGATGATGACGAACCAGCGGCAAGAGCAGAACTGAGAGGAGCTTATGTAGGAGGTTGGACAGGTGGACTGAGTCAAGACTTGATTATTGCAAGAGGTGAAACTGATCCAGCATGGCACCAGCATCCTTCCTTGATGGAAGGATCTGGAGCTGTCCATGGTGCAGCAGGGAGAACTGCACCCTGACACACCCGACCAGGCATTGAACACAAAATCTTGTATAGAGCACATCTGTGGTTTCTAGAAGAGTGAGACTATGCTGGCAAGATTGGAAAAAGTATTTTCTAGCACAACAATATAGGAAACAGAGATTAAGTGTAATAAAGATGTAAACTACACACATAGAATATTTAAAGAGCAAAAAAAGTTGCTTATTCTTTTAAGGTTAAAGGAGCAATAAGCAAAAAATTATTTCAGATAAAAATAACTAAAAATATCGTTTTGTAAACTAAAGGTATCTTTTTAGATGGACTACGGTTAAACATTACTGTCTCTCTGTGTTGTTCTCCAATCTCTTGTTTATATAGCCGGGCCGCCACATGCACGTGCACGTGAACAGCTGCCACCCAGGGGTTAGCCCCTCCCGGTCCGTAAAATGCCAGGCACAACATGGCGGAGAGCACGCCCATTGGATCAAAACCTTCTCTTGCTTACAGCTGTATAAAGTTATGAGTTACTTACTCCTTCACTAGACATGTTCCTCTGGAAGGTGATGCTGTTTTGCTGTGCATTTATCCTTTGGAAATATGCACATATGAGCCAATATATGAGAAGGGGAAATGGGCAATAGAGAGAGGCGTGGCTTGATGCTCATCTTGTTTTGGTGTACAGGCAGTGCTCAAGCTCCACCTAACAGTGAAAAATCGCTTATTGCTCCTTTAATGACCAAATAGTGAAAAAAAAAAAAATCCAACTGTCAAGAAAATGTCAGAAAAGCAAACCCACAATAATAACGACAGTAAAGTTGAAATGTTGAGAATAGAGTTGCTACGTCAAGATCAAAATCTAAACCAAAACAACACTGGTGCAAAGATCTGTGCAGCCATGGCGTGTGTAAATAAGCCAAGAACTCTATGCTTTAAAATAGGATTTATAAATAAAAAAAAGTATTTCTCTTTTAGCAAACAAACTGTAGAGGAAAACTCTTCCTCAGCATGTATGTTATACTGGTGCATACTACACATGCAACAAAAACTGCAGAGGACTTCAGTATTTTGTCTTCTCTTCAGAAAATCATTGCCATTTCTTTCTTTCTCAGTGTTTTTATTTTAAACAAGAAGCTGAATTTTGACTTTTTTTACCAAACATTTTGACATTTTCCTTGAAAATCTAATTTAAACCTTGTTCTAGATTCCCATCCATCCTTCATCTAATCCCTCTTATCCATGCAGGGTCACAAGGACGCTGGTGCCGGGTACACCCTGGACTGGTCATCACCCCACCACAGGGCAACATGGGAACACACAGGACAAACAACCGTGCACACACACTTATACCTAGCAGAGTAACCAACTAATTTCACAGTCATGTTTTGGACTTCGAGGGGTAGCTGAAGTACCTGAAGGGAACCCATAGTTGCACAGGGAGAACATGCAGACAGTGGCATCAAATATGCACCTAACCTCACATTGCAAAGTGTTCTCGGCTCAGAAAACTAAAGATGGCCAAAGTGCCAAACCTCCTCTCTGTAGGAATTTCACTAGAGATGATTAGAATAATCAGGGCTGCTTGTATTCCGGCTATTTGGGGGAAAAATATCACCTTTTGTCGTTACAGCATATGAGCTTAATTGGCAATGTGTTGAAACACAATCATCAATGTTTTTTTTGTTTTTGTTTTTTCAAAATTGAGGTTTTGCACTCCAATAAGTAAAAAAAATAACCACAGCCTTTCTGGATGATCAACCAGAACTTTGCTTGTAGTTGTGAAGAATGGATTCTCCGCAGAAGCGAGTGGGTAACTTGTGACTGTACATGTCGGGGGATGCCCTTTGTTGCGATAGCACGGTGAGGGACTGCTCAGGAAAGAGAGATCCATTCCTACACCAAAGTATAACTGCTTTTGGTGAGCTATTGTTTTTGCACTCCTACCATAACTGTTTTATCTCGACAGCTGTAGAGATGAGGACAGGCGAGGACAAATCTGTGTGTGATGAGCGTTTGCAGGGCCTGTATTTGCATGGTGTATCACTTTCGTCGCCGTATCTGATTTGGCACCGCCGCGGCCCTCCTCCGAGCTTTGCAAACAATTGCATTTCTCTTTTGTTTCCCTCCGCCGCTCTATATCCATCTGTCCAGCTCACATCCCACTCTCTCTTCAACTTGTCCGACTCTCTTTTCCTCCGCTGCCGCCCCCCCCCCCTTTTTCTCCCTCACCCCTTGATGTTCCAGCTCAGCTGACACACATGAGCAGCCAAGCAGAGCACGCTTGTGCATTGCGCAGCCCAGCAGCACGTGTAGGTGGGATGGCGTTCATGTCTGTGTGCGCGCATGTGTGTCTTGTCCAGCCAAAGAGTAGTGATACAACTAGTACTGAACTAGATCAATTTGTCAAGAGCAGAGAAGTGTGGGCCTCCAGGAGCAACCTGGTGTTATCCTCAAGGTAAACAGAGGAGTGTGGGTAAAAATGAAAGAAATTTCAAGGATAGAGCCGATGCCAAACATGGAGCTTATAGGCTCTCACACACACACAACCAACAGCAGCTGAAGGAAAGGATACTTCATCACTGCCATCAGTGCATGTATGTATGTTCAGTTTGACAAAGGGCGGTCGAGACCTCCGAGCTGATGCAGTGCAGTGCGTGTGTGTGTGTGTGTGTGTGTGTGTGTGTAAACAACAGCACACCCCACCTTGGAAAGGCAAAAGCTCATTATTAAAGGGGGAGCTCGTATAAATTATCAGCTGCTGGCCCGAATGAACCAAATAAAGAAAACAATGTCACGGTGCGGTCACAGGGCGAGCATTTACTGAACAAATGATGAATGTGTCTCTTTTTTTTTTCTTCCCCCCCCTGCCTCTTTTCTCTCCTCCCCTGGCCTGTTGCCACAGCAAATTAATTCTTGGTTGCACAGCGAGGAGGGGATCGAGGAAGAGAGAGGGGGACGAGATGAGAGTGACATATCTTGGACAGCCTTACTTCAAAGGCCATGAGCTTATCACGGCTAAACATACAAAGGCAAATGCGCCGTTTGTGACGGCGATACGACCCCTCAGGAAAGGCTTTTTTTCTAATAGCTATCATGTGCACGTATTCAGACAGTGGCTGGTGAACAAGTCAATCAGTACCGATGCTGGTTGTGGTGGATTATTTCATTATCAGTTTACTTTGGTCTGTTTGGGAGGTGACGGTACGTAAAGAGAAAGCAATCAGGAGGGAAGAGGAGGGTTGAATTATTAATCGGACCTGGTAACGTCACAAGAATGCAACGACCATGGGGCAACTGTAGCTCATTGGGCAGAGTAGTCATATTGCAATGGATGTGGAAGGTGTTGGGTTCGATTCCATCTTCCCCTGTGACATGTTGATGTGGCTCTAGTGGTCAGTATGACTAGAAGAGCGCTATATACATTAACCATTAACTTTAACATATTAGCCCCTTTTCCATTGCCACTCAAAAGCCTTGGGCTTTGCAAATCACGGGTAGCGTTTCCACACATATTTACCCGTGCTTTAGTTTCCCGGGTCTTTGGTTATTTCTCTGGGCTTTGCTCAATGGGCGGGATTGCATGCAGTAAGAAAAACTGTCCATCACAAGGGTAAGTAAGGAGATGAGGAGTTATAATCTTAATTTATCACAAAAAGTTTTTTAAAAAGGATAGAACCGTAGAAGGTGAGAAAGTACACCTCAAAACTTCCTCTGTGCAGTCGGTTCATCAGGATTATGAGGCAATTTTAATTTTGCTCAGACTTGTCAGTAGCGGCAGAGACCCGCTGCAATCTCACCGACGAGACTGCAGTGTTACAGCCGCTGCTGCGGCGTCGTTATTCGGCTAGAAAGTCTGTGATTTCCTGCAGACTGGATCATGTTCATTGGGGCTGAAAATTCACTATAAAGCAGTACTTCTCAAATAGTGGGGCACCCAGGCGCATCTGACCCCAGGGCTTTTTTTTTACTTTTTACAAAAGCCCCATGGATTCATTTACCGGGGTAATACAAAGCCTGAGGCTTTAAATCCTGGGGCTTTCAATGGAAAACGTGTTATTGTTAGTATCCAGTCACGGATTTCTGTGATAGAGCAGCTTCTACCCAACTAATTCCAGGGTTTTCCATTTCTTCCTTCTTGTACATCACAAAACTTGTTTTAACCAAAGTTTGGTAAGAATGCAAGTAATATACATGTCACCAGTCATTAGAATATGTTAGATTGCATATGTGACATTTCTCTTTGTAAAAAAAACTACTTATTAGCACTTCAGTGATTTGTTAGCATCCAGAGATGGAATGAATAAGGATCATTTAAATTACTATAAAGCATAAAGGACTATTTGCCTAAAAAGCCCATGCGGTGCATGCCTCAGTTGTACTGTCAATGATGACAGTACAGGTCGGTCATTTTTCTAAACAAAGTAAATATAACACATTTTTGATTTTGGTGCCTTTGAGTGGAGTGACCATTTACATTTGCTACATTTAATTAGAGGACGTATACATTTTAAAAGTGTCAACATACCCAGCAGCCTAACTTCTGGCTCCATGCTCTGATAACCATTTTTTTTCAGTGTTTATACATGTTGAGATTATGTTGACGTTAATCAACTGTGGATTATAAAATGTGTCTTGTTATGGCAAAACAGCTGAGGGCATTCCCAGCTGTGCAAGTTGACCAAATGAGGATGGATCGAATGCGGTTTGCTTGGAGATGGAGGCTGGGATATGGAGCCATTAGGTCAGCATTGCTAAAAGCTATTAATCCTGTGGTTAACAGGCTAGATTATTTACAGCTGCAAATATTGACACAACTAAGAGGTTGCTGCGTCTTTTGTTTTTGACTGACTGGATAGCAACAACTCTGAATACAGTTGGAAGATCCTAGTGGAACAGGTAGCTAGTATTCATGACTTAAAGCAGTCAATCTGCTGCAAAGCCTCCATTCCCTGGCTCTGTAATCACAGCAGTCTGTTACCATGGATTCTCTGGACGCAGGCCAATAGACAGACATTGCTGCCATAGCAGTAACAGACTTATTTTCAGGGATGTACAGATCCTCTTTGCAAGATAAACACAATTTGGGTTTATTTTTATCTTTCTTAATAAACAAGTGAAATGGCAAATAAATTGCCTGTTACCAACAAAATATACGACAGCCATTCTGTGACAAATTGTACCTGCGCAATTCCAGCCAGGCAGTAAAATACCTAAACATGGGCCTACAGTTCAAGTAAATAGTTGATTGGAAGTTAAATATCTTATTTTATAATTTTTTTTTGAAAATAGACTGCAAAAGGGTGGTGTTTGGGAATAGAAAATCATTTTCCAAGAAGGGCATATATTGGCATCAGATATTTAAAAGTTATCACCATAAAACAACTTCAATAGCAGACCTGGAAAGTTTCTACAGTGATTCAGGCAGTGCTCCACCACAAACCGGCAGGAATCCGAAGCGCTACACTAGAGGTGTAGTTACTCTTTAAATGGATGCCAAGGAGAGCTCCAGAAATCAGGAAAAGCTCATGTCACTTCCCATAGCACACAAGCAGAAAATCGGCTGCTTAAAAAAAAGGCTTTAGGGCTTTCATGCAGGTGGTAAATAACTCTAAATGTGCATGTAGGCGCTGCTGCGCGAATGCCTTCCCAATGTCTCTGCATCTGTCTGCACTTGTGTCTGATTATGTGTGCCTCTGTCGCCCTGTTCGGATCTGTAATTATAAAGGACAGACGATAAGCCACTTTTTTTTCTCCTCTCCTGTGGGAGCTCACAGCTAATTATAGAGCCAGCGGTGCTTCAAATTGCCATTTAAAACAGCCATACGGTGGGAGACAATAACACACTCCCCTGGTGGCGTATGCATGGAGGTATCCCGGTAAAAGACGTAGCTGGAGTAGCAGCAGTAGTGGAAAAATGAAAAAAAAAAAAAAAGTCTGCAGACAGGCGTGTGAGGTAAAAAAAAAAAAAAGTTGTTGTAGAATATTGGAGTCAGCCAAATGAGACTTGTTTGTAAAAAAAAGATGATATCAAGGGATAGCATTTACAAATCAGAAAAATAAACCTGAAAAATCAGAGGAGTGGAGAAGAGAAAGAGCGTGGGGGGGGGAAAGTTTTGGCAGAGAAAGCAGGATAGAGAGAATGACCAAACAAACAAAATAGAAAGGGTGAAAAAAACAGAAAAGACAAGAAGGGGTTTGTGGTCTGTGGTGGAATGTGCTGAGGGAGAATGAACTGCCAATATACACATAAACCAACACAAACTCACTCTGCCTGTGGCTCTCTTCTACATGGGAATCCAACCATGCACTCTCTTCCTCCATTTCTTTCGCAAAAAACACACAAACACTAGAACCACAGAAAAAAAATGAAGAGACCCTGTGAAAGTCAGCTCCTGCCTCTAAGCGTTTACACAGCATGGTGAAATTTGTGTAAACCACAATTCCTTGGATCATGCAGATATTTTAAAATCAACGTAACTTTTGCACCAATAGACATTGGCTACATGCAGAGATGGGTGGATAATATCGCAGACAGCGGTACTTAGCAGGTTACAGCCTAATATTTGCAGAGCTTTGTAAAAATACTCAGATTTTGTCAGTTTAAAACTCCAAACATTACTGTGTTTTACTGGGATTGTATGTAATAGAATCACCTCTGGTGGATAGTTGTGATGTGGAATGAAAAGAAAATAAGGCTTTCAATCTTTTTTTTTTTCGTTTTTTCCAAATAAATAGTTTGGAGTGCATTTGCATTCAGCCCCCTTTGATCTGATACCAGTATTTATCTTGATAAATCTTTAAATCAAGTCTAACAAACCTATAGTTGTATTTTCCTGAGACACATAACTAAAAAACAGCGTGACCCTGTTAACCGATGAAGTAACTTCTGAAGGCAGTTGGTTTAACTAGAATTTATTTATGAGTAAAAGGGGCAGAATGCAATTACACACCGCTTTTTGTTCTTGATTATTGAAAACGACAAATCGTTTTTCTTTCACTTCACAGTAATTAATGCACGTAAAAATCAGACACAGCATATTAGTTTCTAGTTGTAAAAATTTTTTTTGAAAACCTACAGATGTAACATTTTGGAAAGCACTGTATCTCCAGTCCAAAATATGATTAGACTTAAGTGTGTCTAAGGGTACCAGAAGGATGAATTTGTAGGGAGTCTGCATGTTTTTGTGACTCGTTTGTAGACGTGTGTGTGTGGTGTGGTGGATATTCTGACAGCAATTCTTTGGTTTTACACGGCCTGTAACTTGTGTCAATTCATTACTAACGTGCTTGTGCACACAAGTGGGAGATAGAGTTACAGTCCATTAATGCGATGGGTGTAAGAAGAGCTGTAATCAGACTCCGGTCCCATCTGTAACTAAAACCAGGTAAGATACAGAGTTGAGTCGTGGCACAAACCTTCTTGGCAGCTACACTGGGTGAATGGCAAGTAGCTAAAAGGGGACATATCAAGTTTTTCAGTTCTTCCTTTTCACATTTAAATCATTCAGGTGTGGTCTATATAATTTGGAGCTACAATTCTTTGGTCTAAAATCCTCATTAATTTATCCCCACGTACCCCCTTTTTACCCCCTCATCTGGTGCTGTCTCTTTAAATGCAAAGGAGGCACTTCATACCCCGCCCACTTTAAGGTCACAGATCGTTCCATTCCACTCCAATAAAAATGGCAGAAGTCTGTAACCTGGTTTAGCAGTTCCGCAGCAATTACTGTGACGAAACTGCTCAAAAAACCTAATATAAATCAGAGAAAAGTGAAAAACTTTTTGCATTTCAAAAACATAAAAAAATCTATTTAAGGGATAAAAAAGTGGATGTTACAGGATATGTCCCTTTAATATTTAAAAAAAACCACCAGAAGCCCAACATTTTACACAACAATAAAAGAGATGCACATTTCCTAAAAGATTTAGACACCTAAGAAACTCAGTCATACATGCGTCATATCACTAAAAGGCTTCATATACAAGACATCATAAAAAAGACTGTCCCTTTTTCAGTCTGTGTAACAGTATAGGTGAAAATGCATTATTTCTGACTTTCAAAGAGAATTGGTTGTTGGTAGGAGGTATAGTTGGAGCATAAAAAATACATTTGAAGTGTTCAGATGATGACAGCTGGATATTACCACGTATGTTTACCTCGCTGATGTTTGATTTATGTATCAAAGGGTTAAAATAGCACAAGAAGTAAATGGTATACCCGGAAATTAAGAATTCCAATTAAGAATCAATCCAATAGAGGAGGATGCAACAGGATTTTAGTTAATGAGACATCTCTTTTCACGGTTATTTCTAAGGGATATTGGTCAGTTTGAGGTGTCCAAAGATGTGCCCTTTTTACAGCATTGATGTGGAGACATCTACAACTCAACTACAACTTTTGACTCACAAAGCACAAGCATGATTCAAAACATTTTGAATCGATGCCCCAACCGCCAGTTCTTCACACACCTTTTCCTGGCATTATCTCTAAATATGTACTGGATGAAAAAT
>NC_046361.1:7575546-7656056 GCF_011125445.2 Fundulus heteroclitus
CATACCCCCCCACCCACCCACACACGCACGCACCCCGTCACCAACCGTCCACCATTACGCTGAAGACCAATCCTGACGAGGACCCTGCATTTCGGACTTTCTTGCTAAAAATCACTGAAAGTTCCTTTGTAACTCGGCTATCCCTGTGTAGCAAACATAAAGGTGCTCAAACACTTTGTTCAAGGAAATGTTAAAATACTAGAAGCGTTTGCTAAACTTTTATCATATGAAGCATAAATCACAAATAACATCCACCGGCAGCCTCGTAATTGTCTTAGATTTGCACTGCACCTCATTACGTACGCTCTCTCTTGAATTATTTCACGTAAAGCAGTTACACTGTAAATAATAGGATCATGTTCAAAATAATCAAATAAACTGACAAAATAAACGTTTTCCTCTTTTCTTTATCGTCTTTGTTCTTCTATTCCAGGGTGTCTTCAATCACGAGATGTAGCCCCAATAGGACTGCAGCCCCATAGGCCGTTCATTTATCTGCTTCCTCAATGGTTTTCCTTTCAAACTCCAGTCTACATGACGGTGTTGAGGTCTTTGATCTGCTTCAGGAAAAATAAAAAGGCCCTAATAAGTGTAGCATTTTAAAAAGAATGATTAACAGCCCGGTCTTTTTAAAAGACGGGAATTTGAAGATGTGAAATATTACCAACAAGTGCGTAGAGCCAGGGAAAAAACAAAGCTGACACGGGGAGTCAAGAAGCTCGTTAGATGTGAAAAGGTGGAAGCAGCTGTACTTTGCATTCATCAGCCATCAATACCCAGATTTCTGCTTCCCCACTGATTATGATTGCAAGCAACAATTTTCACCAGCTGTCTACACATATTTGCAACCAGCCTCTACCTACAGGAGCACGTCTCCGACATGTGATACGTGGGGGAAACTCTGGCGTGGGTCCCCGGTTCTAAACTAATTAAGCACATTTGTTTCTTCTTTTAATTTCTATTAATTTTGTGATTTCATCACGTTGCCGCGACATTTGAAGAACGGCGTACAAATCAAACGGCAAACAAGGCGCAATCAAAACAAAGCTCGTCACGCAGGTAACGGAGAGGAATGCTAATAAGGTGTCTCAGTCGGAAAGCTTGTGGTGCAACATAAATGAAAGAATGTAGACTGTGTGACGTGAGAATGTACAGATTTGTGCTCAGGTTAGCCGTAACAAATTATGCTCTTCAGGTGAACAAAAAGACTGACGGTAATATTTCTCTTCCTGTCTCTGACCCACCCCTTGTTTCTCCCCCCCCACATACAGATGTACACATTCCTTGATCCCTCCGGAACAGTGACAAAGGTTGGTGTTTTAACCCCCACACGGCCACCTCTTTTAAACTTGCCGTCGACTGTGGCAGAAGCGTTTACTGAACATCATAAGGAGTTTTTCCATTTCCACCCCGACCTTTATGTGGGCCGCTGCGGTTACTCCAACTCATGCGAACGTCTGCGCTCAACCAACATTTCAGCAACTTGATCCTTTTGGGAATCTAGATGTGGTCAAGAGGACCTGCTGAAGCTCAAAGACACCATCGAAACGGAGAAGAAAGAGGGTGTGAGGGACTTTGAATGCTTGCTGTAGGGCACCCATGGGTTCCCAGGCAAGCAACAGGTACGCACCCGGTCATCCATGTGATGCAAAAGAAAAAAAGGGATTCACTAGACCAGGCTATATTATTCCATAGGTCCATAGTCTGGTTCTGTAGATATTTGGCTGTGGGCAAAGCTCAGTGTGGGCAATCTGCAACAAACTGCAATGCTCTGTATGCGCTGGCAGGAACATTAGTTAACTTCTTTACCTATTTGAACTACATCAAGTGGTCAGTAGGAATGGACCACATGGGCCTGACTTCGATGACCAGATGCATCACTGAGCTTTGGACAACACTGTTTCTTCCTTGGATCACTTTGACAGATACCGCAAACACCGGACCTGGAAGAAGTGTAGTGATGGAAAATCCCTGACCCTGTCACCTAGCCATCACGATGTAGTCCTTTTCCAATTCACAGCTACTAACAGATGTCCACACAGAGAGACGATCGGTGTATTTCACTTTACCTCGGCGGTCATAATGTTATGCCGGATCAGGGTTTTTTTATACTTCATGCCTAACAAATGGCACAGCACATCATAAAATAATCAGCATAATCTGGAAAGGTGTTTTTAGTTTATATTTTTTTACACATTAACTTCAGCATCACTGCCAAAACCATGATTGTTTTTATTGTTGTGTCACAGCACCGTCTTCTGGACTCCTCACATTCTAATGGATGCAGGTGTTATCCGCTGTTGAGGAATGCACAAGCACTCCTTTTGCCCAGGAAAAATAATGAGGCAACAGGAATGTCAGCAGCAAAACTGCAATGTTTAGTACCATTAACTTATTATGAAACTCATATCTTCATCTCCAGATGGGTGCAGCCTCTGTGGAAACGCTACTAACAAGCTAAACTAATAAGCAGATCCGAAGCCTTCGGTGCCGCATATTGAGCAGACAGGTTTTTACGGGATGAAAGTGTTCAACTTTGACTCGGCGTGCATGAGGCCCAGAGTGGATGCATTTCCATAAGAAAGTGCAGCACAGCAGAAAAGTGAAGTTTTAATATGGTACTTTAGGGGGGGGTAAAAAAGGATGGGAAAAAAAAATAACTTGAGGTTTAGATCAAAACGCCAGAATGTCTCCATCTTGTCGGGATTACACAAGCATCTGCAATGTGTCGCAAGTGCAGGTGTGTACGTTTAAATATGTACATCTGCATGACCATGTGTGTAGATGCGCCTTGTGGGGACATAAAATTGTCAACACATTAGAATTTTGTTTGGGACGATAAGCCCCCGATGAGAACATTTCATAATGAAATTCATTCATTTCATAATGAAGGCATGATTTATGGTTAGCATAAGGGGATCTCAGTGGAAACTAAATGGAAGTCCCTACACCATCCTCCAAAGTTTTGAAAGCACAACAATGAGCAGGTGTGTGTACCTTCATATGCAGGAAGCCCCCCCCCCCCCCCCCCCCTCTCTCTCTCTGCCTGGCCAGGAATAAAAGCAGTGCCACTGCGTTTGATTTGGAATAAAGAAGTGGATGTGTGTTTAGTGTGCAGATATTTCCAGTGCTCTTCGCAGAAGGCCTTCCTGACAGGCTGTCAAGCAACCTGTCAGACTTGGAGGAGGATTATTATCTCCTTCTGTATGCTCTATTTCCACAAGCTTCAAAAATGCGATCCATTATGACAGGAGTGTGTGCAAAAGAGTCAGAGAGACAGCAAGACCACCAGCGAGAGAAATGGGACAGGATAAAAACGGAGGCATTAGCCACGAATTAAATGGTGGGCCCTGGAAAGAAGAACAACATTGGCCGCTCGTATTACACCGGATTTCTTCATGGACTGATGTTTCTAAAAGAAATCCGAGAGCAATATGTTTCATTCTTATCTCCACAGCTCAAGACCCTGGTCTATAGTAACTATTTTTAAGTAAGAATTTTTTTTCAAGTTTTGCAATCTGTTAGTTGGCCAAGATTGAATTGCTAAAATAACTGATATTAAAATAATCAATACAAAAAAATTATTCTTTAAAAATACATGTTTGTGTCAAATTCTATTTAAACAGGGCAACCATCTTCCCAAGGTGGCACACAACTTTGCACAGCAGTGCTGCAGACATAGACATTCAGCCCCTGCGGTCCCCCCATAGGACCCGAACAATGATGGCTGACAATGCTAACAGCGAGCCGGTGCTGAAAGTTCAAAAAGCCCTTCAGCATGACCAGTGCTTCTTTGTGGTAATCTTTTGGCCGAAAAGCCAAAAGCATTGTTCGCAGGAATTTTGTCTATAAGAAAGAAAAACGGGGGGAATCAAAGGATGTCGATTTGGAGCTACTTATGCAAGCCTGACTGGTGGCTACAAAGTGGAAGAATAATAAAATAATAATAAACAATGGTCGTTCATCAAATAAACTTAAATAAACGTCGCCACTAAAATAAAATTAGTGGCGACGGGTAGTGACTACTACTAGTGAGCCGTTTTTTTTTTTTTTTACTTGTTTGTGTTTATGTTACTTCATTAGGCCATTTTCTGGTATAACCACTCAATGATTGATGGGCCTTTTGGGGCTTATCACAAAGCCTGGTCCTAATTTGCCAGAACACCACTTTTAGGACTAGGGTTTAGGGCTAAGGCATGGATTAAGTTTATGTTAAGGTTTGGGTCAGTATCACGAGAAAAGAGACATCAATCAGGAAACACAAAGGAAGCAGTTACTGCTGAATAGATTTGCACGGACCAGGTCCTTATTTATACAATATATAAACCAGTTTCTTGTTCAATTAAATCCAGAGTTCATATGTAAAACAAAAAAAAGCAACACTTCAAAAAATATATCATTATTAAATTCCCTGGGCAGCACAATTGCCTGGCAGCAGCAAGGTCCTAGGTTTGAATCCCTGCCTGGGATCTCTCTCACCAAGTACGCTGGCTTCCACCCACAGTCCGAAAACGGTTTAAGTGGTTACTGTAAACCTCCCTAAGATATGGATGCGTGTGTATTTATAGTTGTCTGTCCCGTGTGCCTCTGCATTGCTCAGTGATGGACTTGCGAGCTGTCCAGTCTGGACACTGCCTTTTGCCCAATGACCACTGAAGATAGATCCTAGCCCCCCTACGACCCTGCAAGGATAAGCAGGTATAAGAAAATGGATGATTGGACTAAAAGTTTTACTTTGTACTGGTCAATGAGCCTATTGTCTTAACATTTCGTCTATTAGAAAACCCTGGCTAATATATTTCAAATAAAATCTAAATGCCTTTACAACAAACTCCCCATTACTGACTGGGAGCAATTCTGAAAGCTCATGACTGGTGGCGGTCTGCAAACACACTGAGCTCTCAGACTGATACATGAGTCTGCCTATACTGTACATGTGCACCTGAGTACACAGTATCTATTCAAATAATATCTCACTGCATGTGTGCATCTTAACGCATGCACACATGCAATCACACACAGGCACACAGAGAGGTCTGTCTGCAAACATCCTAAGCTCCATAGCAAACACAGCTTGTGCCACCCGTATGCCAGCCTGCCAGCCGCTGACTCGCTCTCCAAATCCAACCTGTTACTAATGAGAGGAGCACAAATAGCCACTCGTATGACACCCAGACCTGCCTGTGACTCTGCCTTCGCATATGCATGGCTATGATGCAGCAGAGGGGGGAATATTTTTTCGACCTGCCCATGTCAAGGTGTTCAATGACATCCATATAAAAGCAGACGATGGAAGAACCACCGTGCTGGTAATATTGGACCTCAGTGCAGCACTTGATACTGTTGATCACTCCATTGTATTGGAGCACCTGGAAAACTGGGTTGGACTTTCTAGTACAGCACTTGACTGGTTTAAATCTTACTTAAAGGACGGGGACCTTTTGTGTCAGTAGGTAACTTTACATTAGAGTCCACAAAAATCACATGTAGGGTTTCCGTCCTGGGTCCCCTCCTATACAACATCTACATGGTCCCTTTAGCTCAGATCATAAAAAAACAACAACATCAGTTACCATTACTATGCAGACGACACACAGCTCTAAATCACCATGTCACAGGGTGACTATGAATCCAATCAAGCGCTGAACAAATGCTTAGAAGAAATCAATGCATGGATGTGCAAAAATGTTCTATATCTAATCTGGATGTAGTGATGGACTCAGGCCTGAACCTTCAAAGGCATCTTACGACAATCACAAACTTGGCCTTCTATCACCTGAAGAACATGTCAAGGATAAAAGGACTAATGTCTCAGCAGCGTCTGGAAAATCTAGTTAATGCGTTTATCATTAGGCAAATTGATTACTGCAACGGCGTCTTACCGGGTCTCACAAGAAAAAGTGGATCAGACAGCTGCAGCTGATCCAGAACGCTGATGCCCGCATCCTCACTAAGACTAAGAAAGTAGAGCACATAACCCCAGTTCTAAGGTCCTCACACTGGCTCCCTGGATCTCAGAGAATATACTTTAAAAACTGCTGTTAGTCTAGAAATCACTGAATGGTTTAGCACCTAAATACATCAGACTTGTTGTCAGTTCATCAACCCTCCAGACCACTAAGGTCTTCTGTCTCCAGCCTACTCTGCATACCTAGAACCAGAACCAAACATGGAGAAGCAGTATTTAGTTTTTATGCTCCAGTTATCTTGAACAAACTCCCAGATAACTGTAAAAGTGCTGAAACCCTGAGTTCCTTCAAATCAAGGTAAAAAACCTGTTTGTTTAGAGTTGCCTTTAAAGGTTAATGTTGATATTTGTGTCTTGACCAGTACCGACTATTCCACTGCAATTTACTTTTCTCTGTAATGTTTTCTTTTCTTATGTTTGAATTGTCGCGTTATTGAAATGTGCTATACAAATAAACTTGGTCTGCCTTGACCTCAGGGTGAAGAAAATATACAGTTCTTTGCTAAATAATGTGTGCGTGTGTTTTTCACATATTTTCAAACATCAATCTATCTGTTTGGGATTTTGTAATAAACTAACACAAAGCAGTGCATAACTGTAACCAAGGATTTTTTTTTTACAATGCAAAAAATCTAAAGAAAAAAAAGGGATAGACATTTGTATTCAGCCTCCTTTATCATCCACAGTTAATATGGAAGATGAACAGATTTAAATAAACAGCAATCCAGGGAAAAAGACATGTTAGAGGCTACAAAAGACATGGGATTCGCCTTCCATCAGGATAACGGCCCTAAAGATAAAGCCTAATCTACAGTGAAATTATTTAGATCAAAGCATATTAATGTGTTTGAATGGTCCAGTCAGAGTCTAACTCTAAAGCCAATTAAAAGTCTGCGAGAAGCCGCAAGCATTCCTGTTCAGATGCTCTCCATCCGACCTGCCTGAGCTGGAGCTGTTTTGAGGAGAACGGTTCCTGCTGTTGCTGCATAAAAGGTGCTAATGCAGAGTAGACTCAGGGGGGCTTTGTTGCAAAGTTACAAAAATTTTTTTTAAATGTTTAAGGGTTATCAACACTTTTGCAAGGCACAACAGATGGATTTTTTAGTAGTACTTTATTCTTTAATTAGGTTGTTTTACATTAAGGCAGCAAATGAAGGAAGCAGATTTGTTTTCAAGTAATTTCTTGATGGATGTCCCGCAACTCCTCACTTCTCTATGCACAAATGTGTGTGTGTGGCAGAAAAGGTAACTGATGTTCAGTTTTTAAATAGTATATATAAACCAGGAGTGTCCAAAGTGTGGCCCGGGGGCCATAGAAATGAGTTGGTGTGCCCACTGACTGCAGTTCATGAATGGTACAAATTTGGCCCTGCAGCAAATGGATCTGATGCAGACGGACCCCTTTTGTACTTCTTCGGGAAGAAGTGTTCAATGATGAATTTAGATATTAACTGGAAAATGTTACACACATTTTTTTCTTTGCTTCATCCAGCAACTTTTTACTCCAAAACAGACTTGGACACATCCATTTATCAAACATGACTAAATACAGCAGCAAAGGGGTTTTCAAAGAAACTTCCTGTTTGTGCTGCTGGGAATAAAAAAGATTTTGTAGGCAAAAAACAAGACAAAAAAAAAACAACAAAAAAAAAAGACATTGACCCCAATAAGTTAGGAAACTGTATATTCATTTTTTCTACAAAGGCAAGCAGCTTCATCTACAATAATTTGTCCTTTTCTACTTTGTTCCATTAAAGTACCGCATGTTTAATTGTTTAGTTTTACTCATATTTGAGCAAGTAAAGATAAAAGAATTCCCTCTAAAAAATTTTTTTTTAATTTATTTACTGATGAACTGAGCTTTAGGTGAGTGAATGATGAGCTGGCTGACTGATCGGAACAAGGACTATGGGCTGAGGACGCTTCACTGTTACGGAAATCCAGTGCTGCTCCCTCCGCTCCATCTACTCCCCGTGTAGGAACGGCTTGAATTAACCACGGTAAACACAACACAATACTTAGGTTTTTCCACATAATGTCCTTTAAAGGTCTTCTCTATTTGAGAAATGGAAGACAGCTTCCCCCGGAGAGCACCTTGTAAAAGGTTCTCTGCGTGGCGCCTGGTGAGACTGAGACTTGACTTGAAACCGCACCTTTTCTACCCCGGCAAATGTCAAGCGGAAGATGAAAGGAAATGGAAGGTCTTGAAAAGGCTCTCCGGAGATGCTCCGACTGGCTTCGGTCTCTGCCGCCTGTTGAATCACATCGGTAAAGGCCTAAGGGAGTCCTTTCTCTTGTGCAGTGTCTAGTCGGAAACCTATGAACAAGCTTGCTTAAATGTACATTACATAGCTTTTCATTTTCAAGAGAAAAATCTTTCTATTTTATTTGTTGTGTTTGCTTTCTTTGCGGTACAAATTCATCTCTAAAGGAGATAAAGCTTATTATTATGCGTGCTATGGAGCGGCCTGCTTGTGGAGTTTATAGCCCAACGTTCACACTGGGAAGGCTGCAACAAACCATGCATCATATGTTTTGTCATAATAACGCGGCAGAGAAAATCCGAGTGAACTCTTTGTAATCATTATGCGTGCAAGTACGTATGTGCGTGGAAAAGCAAAAGATTATTTGACCTTGGGCTTATGTGACTTCACTTGATCGTGCATCTGTTTGAATGTGCAGATGTGAAACAGGTCTTCTCGGCCAGTTTTTCTAGTGTGACTTTAAGCCTGTGTAGTTTGCTACCCGGCACGGCAGGCCCGGGCTTCTATGAAAGCCTGGGATGAGGTAGGCTTTTGCAGGTCTGTGAACATGTGTTAGAATGGGGGCTTGTGTGAATACTGTACCCTCTGCTCCAGCTGAGCCAGCTGCTCCTTGTAGAAGGCACCCAGCGCTTTCAGCTGCGAGTCTTTCTTCTGGAGCTGCTGAGCCTGCGAGCAGACACACACACACACACACACACACACACACACACACACACAAAGACAGAGCGGTTAGTTGAAATGGTATAGTAGAAATGTGGTTGACTGAAATTTAATTCTTAATACAATACCGCTTTTTTATTTTTTTCTATATATTTTTTTGCTTGTTTTAAAATTAAACTGTATACTCTGCTTTATTTCTGCACAATTTTGCTAAGCACTATTTTCAGTGTTGGTTTAACAAAAAGCGGACCTTTGTAAGGTGACTAGGTTTAACACTGGAACGTAATTTTACGACTCAATTGTTTTTGATCATTTCAATTCAATTTATATAGTGCCAATTCACAACTCGTGTCATCTCGAGGCACTTTACAAAGTCAAATTCAATCAAATCATACTAATCAATAACTGTTTTTTTTTTTCAAATTACTCCAGCCTCCATTCATGTCAGACAAAATCCGGTAATTATACGCTTAAACATTCATTTAACATAGCTTAAACATTCAGTTTAAACATTCAAACTGGTGCCCCCAATATGAGAAAAGCCTTAATATACATTAATATCTTATTATAGTACCATAATCATCCACCCCACCCACCAAATACACACACACACAGGTTCTCTAAAGCATTTACGGTGTTGTGCAAAGGTAGTCAACCCCCTTGGCTTTTTACCTATTTTGCTGCATTTCCACTTGTAATTTTATACTTTTAATTATATTGTAATTGTATTTTATGAGCTGGATTTGCTTAAAATAGTCTAAGTTGGTGAAGGGAAATGAAAAATGTATAAATTAAAATAAACAAATAAATAAAATAAAAACTGCCATGTGCTTATGTCCCCACCCCCTCGTTATTCTCCAAAGAAGTCAGGGACAAAGTTGTTGAGAAGTACAAGCCCAGGGTGGGATTGTGAAAAAAAAAAAAAAAACTCAAGTCTTAGATGTTCCCCGGAGCGGCATCAAATCCATCATCTTCAAATGAAAAGCATACGGTACCACAACAAACCTGCCAAAAGAGGGCTGCCCACCAGAACTCAAAGACTGAGCAAGGAGGGCATTAATTAGAGATGCAGCACAGAGACCACAGAGATGGAGCCGAGCACAGGGGGGGGGGGGGGGGGGGGGGCGGAGAGCTGAAAGCAGAGGAGCAGACAGAAACAGCTCACAACGTCTTCTGCCACTACCGGGGGCAAGCGGTGCTGTGGTCTTGTTGGCAGGTGGGGAGAGCCCCGCTTGGATAGTTTATAGGGGAAATTCTGCTAATGAGTGGAAGTGACATGCTTGACTGCTCAAACCACCAGAGCTGAACAAGGCGACTACAAGTGTTTAGCTCGACAGATACGCGCCAAGTGTCCACTTTTACAACTTAAAACACGTCCATCCAAACTCTGACCAATCACAGAACAGTAGCTGGACACCCTGGAGAGAAAAAAAAATGTCTGACCAGACGTTGTGTCAAGAACAAGCAACAAGTGAGAACTAATTGCTCTCTTCTAGTGGAGTATGTTGCAGCCTTTATTCAAAGCCACTTGCAGCTGGAATTGCTGCAAATGGCTACTTCTACGTTCAAGGCTTTCAAGGCTCTACAAAAAGTATACACCTTGAAAGTTGTAGGCATGTTCTATAATCAAGTGGTGCAAAGTCACAGACAATCTGTTTTAATTCCAGGTCGTGAGGCAAGAAAACAGAAAATGCCAAGGGGTCGAATGCCTTTGCAAGGCACTGTAAGTCTAGAGGCCGTCACGTCTATAGGAGGTGGTTGAAGGTTGAAAGATGGTTGATTTTGTGTCTGGTGAAACATTTCTGAGTCGACCTGGTCATACCTTTTTGATCATTAATCTGCTGAAACACCCAGAGAAAACCCGTATCAGTTTTCTGACTGAGTACATTGAATTTTGATTATTTATTCAAAGGGTTCATGATTTCATGCGCTCTGACAAGGTTCCCAGATCCTTTGAAAGAGAAACAGGCCAACCGCATCAGAGCTCCTCCTCTAAGGTGCTGCTTTTAGCCTCATCCATCCTTCTGTCTCACAACAGACCCACCTGGAGCATTTGTTTCTAAAATCTTGAATATGTCAATATCTGTCTTATTTTATCAAGGCATCAGTTGGAGTGTTTTGCAAAGCCACATGTTTATGATGACATGATGCAATTACCTTTACCCTCTCCATCCTGCACCATGGGGAATGGCTGAAGTTTAAACTTATACATTTATGTCTATCCTCAGGATTTCCTTTCCCAATTGATAAAGGAACTCAAATTAAAGCTTGGCTTCGATAGATTGTTCAGTGTAAGACTGTATACTCCAGCAAAGGATACATTTTAAGGTTTTTATACATGATCTTTAACTAGGGTGCAAGTAAATGTGGCGATTATTGAAGACTTGGATTGAAGGAGTAACTGGAAAAAAGGGTAAGAAAGACCTGGAGTGACTGAGACTGATGTATGGTTCAAATGAGAAGACAGACTCAGTTTCACACATTCTCTTAAGCAGATTTCGAAATTATTTGGTATAACCTCAACATCCACCCATCGTCTTCTGCTTATCCAGGATAAAGGACGCTATGAGAGGGGGACCCAGACATCCCTCTCCCCAGTGACATTCTTCATCTCGTCCTGGGGGATCCCGGGGAGTTTTCAGGCCAGATGGGATATATAGTTCCTCCAGCAAATTCTGGTCCTTCCCCAGGGTGTCCTGTCTATTGGGACGTGACCGGAAAGAGAGCCACCCAGGGGGCATCATGATAAGATTCCCAAACCACCTCAACTAACTTTCGATGCAGAGAACCAGCTGCTGTATTTCCAGCTTCCCCCTAGATGATGGAGCCTCTCACCCTATAGGGCTTGGCACCAAATTGAAATATTACCAACTGGGCTAAATGTTGATGGCATATTTATAGGATTTTTTTATTTTATTTTATTGCACATGACTCATATCAAGTAGAATAACTCTGAAAGGAAAGTAGATGAGGGGAAAGCAGTTCAGACAAGACAAAGACCGAGTTTCATCCTGGAGACAAAGCAGAAATAACAGAACTTGAAGGTCCCGATGCATCTCAATATGCAATATATCCCAGCAAGTTTAACGGTGACAATCAAAATAGGACCATCTGCCTAACAACCAATCATTAGAGCACTAACAACTGGTTGGTAGCCTGATGGTCCTCTTTTACATGTGAACAAACAGTTTTGATTGTCACAGTTTAACTTGTTGATCCGCTATGCAAAGGTACTGCTTACAAGGCCAAGTTTATCTTTACCTCTTCAGACTAAAAATGTTTCTTGGAGAAGAGACGAAACATTTCCATAACATTTCCAATTTCTTTTGAGAACCTGAAGGTATTCACTGATAAGAATCATTTTTAAAAAGCCTACCTTCCTTAAAGTATGTTTTTTTTTCCCTTTACCGGCTCTTTTAGTTTCGGCATCAAGCCATAGCAGGAAGAGAAGGCTGACTGATGCAAATACATGCAGCAATCTATTAAATGTTTCATATTCATAGCTGGCCTTTACCACAAAAGGATGTGATTTGAATACCAGTGTGGTCTGTGCCCTGGCAGATCTTTATGTACACCAACAACGGATTAACACTGGATTAAAGGAGTTAACATTGTCTGCTTTCATCTCGCCGCAGGTTTAAAAAATACTGCTTCGATGTCTCAAAAAAAAAGCTATTTACCTTAAATGCAAAAATGCATTTTTTATAACCATCCAGCATTATCTTTCATTTTAGGGGTTTACAAGAGATTCTGATATACGGTCAATGCATTCTCAGATGTTGGACTCTACAGCATAGCTGCTCACCGGGAAGTGCATGCAATACAAAGAAAAAAAAAGCTGTAACCTTCAAATCAAACGTTTGCTTTTCCCCTCCATCTCTATTTGTCAGTGCATCTCTACCCATCTATTTCATGTGCCTTTGTTGCTGGAAGCACGCTAAAATTACAACGTTGCACTGAAAGGAGACGCATAGATTAATAAAAGCAAGCACATATGCAAGACGGGGAAAGGACGCTGATAAACAAGCAAGCATGCAGGACACCGAAAGCAAGTGAGAAAAGATACAATGCTGTTTATCACAGGAAGTTTTCAGCACTTTTTTTTAAGTGGACTCTTTACAGCAAACATGCAATATACAGGCATACTTGGAAATGTTGCAAAAGCCATTAGAGTAAAAGCATAGTAAAAAAAAACAAAACAAGGATGACATGAATGAATAGGCGTGAAGAACCAAGAAGATGGACAAGAAGAAAGAAAAAAAAGCAGCGAGAGGCTTAATTTGCTTTCAATTCAATCTGATCAGTCATTAAGTGAATTGCACCCAAAGATGCTCCAAATTACAGATACTGTATTTCACTGTTGTAGCTGGTGGGAAATTCATTTGAACAAAATCATTAACAATTACTTTAATCAGCATATTATGAAAAGCTGTTTCATTCTTTTTTTTTTTTCCCCTCTAGCTGCCCTAGACATTAAAGAGGACAATGAAAAACAAAAGAAGGGTTAGGGAAAGATGAAAAGGCCAAAAGAGCAGAACTGTTTGAAGGTTGTAATGAAGCTTACCCTCGCTTCTATCTCATCTGCAGACTGCAGGTGGTGGAAGAGTGGCAGAAACAGAGCAGAGCAAACAACGGCAGTGAGTAGAAGCTGCTTGCCACACATTTCAGCATTTTGGTTGTCCACATTCAATACGACACAAGGTAGATTAATACTCTAGATGGTATGATCTGGAAAAATATTTCTGACAAACATGAAAGGCGTCGGGTGGTCTCTTATGACATATACACACAATAATAAAAGATCCCAGTTTTACAGATGAAAATACAGAGGTTCTTGTAAAGTACTTTGTATCTATAAAGGTATTGTATTTTGTATTTTAATGAAAGAAAAACCAACCATTCATGGCGTCAACAACTTTCATCAAGTATTTCCATAACTGAAGCAGAATCTTTTACATCTTTGTGGTCCATAATTCTGTCCAGAATAGCTTTAATCCAGCCGCTTTGAATGGGTTTGTGGGCAGGACTGGTCTGTTTAAGGTCATAGCTCATCTTTATTAGATCAAATACCAGACTTTAACTAGACCACTGCAAAAAAAAAAAAAGCTTTTTTCGACCGTTCCAACCATTGAGAGGTGGACTAGCTGATGTGCTTTGGATCATTGTCCAAGTGCACTTGACCTTAAGGTCACAAACTGATGTCCTAAAAGTCTCCTTTAGGATTTTGGGGATCAGAATTCTTGTTTTTATATCAGTTATGTCAAGTCATCCAGGAAGCTAATCACACCACCATCATCATGTTTGACTGTCAGCAGTTATTGAAGTAATGTTCTTCAAATGCTGTTAGTTTTATGACAGATATGACACAACACACACCTTTCAAAATGTTCTGCTAATTCTGTGTGTGGACTAATTCTACTTATTAGTCCACAGAATAGTTTGCCCTAAATTCTGGGGAAGGACCATTAGGTCACTTTTAGCTTTGCCTTAAACTCGCCAATGATAATATGTTACCCCAGTTTCTTTCCCGTTATAGAACCATGAAAATTGACCTTAACTGACCCAAGTGAGGCATATAGTGCTTCACATGTTGATATTGGTTCTTTTGTGACCAACTGAATGAGTTGTCAATGTGCTCTTAGGGTATTTTTGATAGGCCGGTGACTCCCAGAAAGGTTCATCACTGTTCAAGGTTTTCTCCATTTGTGGATAATGGCTTCCACTGTTCTTAACCAGAGTCCAAAACTTTGGAAATTGCTTTCTAGGTGGATTGCAGTAAATGTTGGTTTCTAAGCTGTTGTAGAATTTTGTTTGACTTGGGCAGGATATGCTGTTTTGTTGTTTGTTTTAGATCCTTCCACCAACTTCATGTTGTCATATGTCTTCTGCAATATTTCTTGATTTTACAGGTCAGGAAGTAGTCAGACCGAGAGAGTGAAACTGAACCAGAAATCTTTTGTTTAAATACAATAAATTCAGGATTAAGAAACAGGGGCATCTACAACATATATTCATTATTTGTGAATATATGTCTGTGCTTAGGCTATCGTTAAACAAAATGTTTATATTAGAACGAGTTTGATGAGATAAAACAATTAGGATATAAACGGAAAAAAACAGTATTTATTTGGGCAAATACAGGACTTGTTCTTACAACTATATGTAGCTTTAAGAAAATTACACTCCAGCTCACCTTTCTACGCATCTGGGTTGGTCTGTTTGGACACATCAAAAAAATGTGGCATGAGCATTAAACATTACATTAAACAATGCTTGAGCTCATGAAACATTGTGCAGACATTTAGTCTGCACTAATGAAAATTCACACACCTCAGCATTCTGAATGCTCGTGAGTGGTTGATTTAGCAGGGAAGTCTAATCCACTTTCTGATTAATGTTTGACTGCTTGGGGGCAATAATTTTCTGTGTGCAGAGCACTGAATATTCTCAAACAAGGTTTTAATGAAAAGATTGCCTTTGTCTGTCTTGTGATGTTTTGGCAAAGAAACAACTAAGCTGTAGTTTCTTACAGACTTTATCACCTCTTTATTTTCTCAAACGTTTTACATTGCATTAAAAACAAATGTCACCAAACATATGGGACTTGAAAGGGTAACGTCACAACCGCACTGCATCGTGGGATACCTGGGCATCGGGAAACCAGCTTCTGCTTGTTTACATAGCCTTCATCGACAATGCTGTCTTTGTTTTCTGGTTTTAAAAAGTTAACAACGTGGCGCAAACGTGCTGTCTTTAACTGTCACACTTGTTCACACAATTGCTTCGGGAGTGATGGATTGAGAATTTTAAGTTTACCAGCATGAAATCAAAGCCAAGGAGCTCAGATCTCTGAACTAACAAATAGATGCCGAGTGGACTCTGGATGAAACGACCAAACCTCTCTTTCAACACTATATCCCCATACATTAGTGTGTTCATGACATTTTCAGACTGGTAAATTTGAATCAAAGCATGTTGTGTTGGTTTACACTGAGGTTTTAGCAGGCTGCTAGCGCTTGCCAAGCTAGCTGAAAAAAACAGTAGGAGTAGAGGAGAGCCTCTATTTCCTTCACAACATGGGAGATTAATTTAGACATTACATCATAAATTGTCCTCACTCCTTCGACGTTATCTCTGATATTTCATTATAACTGAATTAATTTTAAAAGTAATACTGGGCGTGTGGGATTCTTAAAGTTTGTTATGCTTTTTTACACGTAGCTCGTAGGCTGCTAGCCAGCTAGCGCTTGCCAAGCCAGCTACTGGTAGCAGACAAAGTGAAAGTAAAGGAGATATATTTTTTTACTACTCCCTACTTCATAAATAAATTAACAAATAAGCCCCGAAATATTTCCAATAGAAATGCAGAGAGGATGTGAGGCTTAAAATTATTTTAAATAAATGTGTCCAGCAGACACCGCAGTGGAGTAGGAGCACTGTGAGGTGAAGCTTTGTTGTTCACATAACTTTGAAATTATGAGTTTTCTCATAATTTTGGAGATTTCGGATCCACCACATTTGTTTGTCCATGAACATTTCTGAACCATTCGCTGGTATGAAAACTAACTCAATTGATGAGATAGAAAGCAACCTCAGCTTCTGAGAATGGCAGTGGGCGGGGGCAGCAGTCATGTAAATCCTTTGTCCATTCATCATGCTCAAATGGATCAATCCCACGGATCCTAGAGATTTATTTTTAGATAACAAACCTTTAGTACAGGGTCTAGGTTGTCTATGTACAGTCCATCTCTTATCTCTTTAGATTGATCCATTTTTCAAGCATTTTGCATCTCTATTTCTCACAGCAAAGCATCTGAATCAGCAATGTAAACAAAAGCCGTTGCTCTGGAAAATGGCAACCACATCCCACAATTTATTGCAAAATCACGTGCCTTTTCGAGCCCCATTGGGGGCTTGAATGCAGAGCCCTTAAATAATTAGCTAATGCTTATTGCATTCCATGCAGTTCTTTACAGTATGCATAGTGCGATCCATGATATTGTGATGACGCTAAATTTGCGATATATTGGGCAGCCCTAATAACAACAATGCAGTCATTTTCTTAAATCAAACTTCCTAATGATAAACATGAGGACTCAAAACAAATTGCGCAACAAACTAGAACACAATGGGATATCTGACAAGACGCACATCTTCACTGCGTTATCTTGTATCCTGACCGTGGTTACAAATATCTTTTTTTTTTTCTATTACTACATAGAGCCTTTCATTTTTAAATAAAAAAGTTTCAATTGAAAACGGAATATACTTTGAAGCTGTTGTTGCTTTGCTAAACAACTTAACTCAGAGCCTCCAAATAAACCTCGCTGTACCTGCGTAGACAAAGTGCTGATTGTGGAAGAGAGCAATTAAACTGATTACAATGAGGAAATCTATCAGAATTCTTTGATGTGTGTAAACAACATCAAATTGGGAGCTTTTGTTACACTGATTGTGATCTATTTTGTACTCTTTAAAATGCAAGACAAATGTTAAAATGAAATAGGTGAAAGACATTTCACTGCAGTTCCATCAAAAGATCCAACTTTGCAAAAGCACTCATACCCCTTGATTTTGTTTATTTGTTTTCCATTTTGGCATGTTACAACCAGAAAAACTTAATGTATTCTCTCGGGACATGAGTGATAAACCAACACAGCTTAGATTAAGGAAAAAGATAAATAGTTTTTGAAACATTTTACACATAAGCTGAAAAGTGTGGCATGCATTTAAATTCAGCTCTCTTTAATCTAATACCCAGAAGTAAGATCCAATCAATTTAATTGTCTTCAGGAGTCACCTAATAAGTCCACCTTTATGTCACTTAAGTATAAATCTATCTGTTTTGTGAAGGTGTCAGAGGTTTGTAAGACAACCTTAGAGAACAAGCAGCAGTATGAAGACCAAGGGACAAAGCGCATAGGTGCACTTGTTGAGCAGTTTAGGGTATAAAACAATATCCAAAGTTTTGAACCTTAATAAGAGAATAGGTTTTTGGTAACTCCAGAGGAGCTACAGAGAAAATACAGTTCAGGTGGGGAATTTAACAAATCATGTGTTAGTTGTGTATTCCACAAATCTGGCTTTTATGAATGAGTAGCAAGAAAAGAGACGTTGCTTAATGAAAGCCATAAGGAACCTTACTTGCAATTTGCCATGGACAGTACAGGCGTAGTAAGCATGTGGTCTGGTTGGATAAAACCAAAATTTTATTTTTGTTGGTTTACACAGTGAAAACTTTTCTTCAGCAGGGACAGAGAAGCTAGGGAGATGAGATAGGAACATGAATGGAGCTACATGTGGAAATCCAGAAAGAAAACCTATTAGAGCAAAATATTCCAAAGTGTAGCCTGGGGAACATTTGATGCCCCGGGGATAAATCTGGCCACCCCGCGACTGTCGATTGAGAACGACACAAATTAGGCCGGCCAGCATAAGTGGTTGATGCAGATGGTGACTTTTTATTTTTAATTAGGGCAAAATTAATACAAATAAATTAAAACCTTTTTTACAATGGAAAATCTTACATCTAGCACTAGGTATTGCATTTTTTAAATTTCATAGTAATTAGGACCACATTTATCTTATCACAAAGCAGAGTTTGGTAAAATCGTTTTTTGATTCATTAAACCTCCTGAGACCCGGCCCAGTCATTTATGTCCACTGTAGTGGACATTTTGTCCACATGTATCTCCCTTAAGTATCTGGAGTTACCCTATCAAGCCCTATAGTGTTCTGTAGAGGACATCCTGGGCTTTCCAGTGATGTATCATGTGATAGGTTTGCAAGCTGGGAACTTTACTTTTTTTCTCTCACAAGATGGTCGCTATACTAACAACCACATTTTATGAAAAGAGGAAAGGTAAGTCAAATATTCTTTATCTATTGCTTTTTTTACCATGATAATTATATATATTCTTGTTTATTAATGTGTCATCAACAATATTATTACATCTGAAAATACTTTAATTATTTATGTTTTGAAATAACAGTCATTTAATGAATGTCAACTGTAGTGGACACCGGGACCATGTTAATGTGTTTAATGACTGACATTGTCGTCGGAGACAGAAGCGAAGCAGAGAGGATTCTATACCAGATAATAGAGGGAAATTCAGATTTGGAGCTGTCAGATGAGGAAAAGGATGAGAATGAGTATCAGCCTGTGATAGGGGGAAATAGTGACGAAGAAGGAGCGGAAGAAAATGTAGGAGAATCTCATAAGACAGAGTCAGAGCCAGAGAGGGAGTGGGAAAGTCGTCGTCCTCTGTGGGGCAGGACAAACTTGTATGTTTTATTTAGTTTCAAGCTAATGTTTTAAATTTTATTATCATATTACTGTAGATTATTGTAGAGTTTGTAGTCTGTATAACAGATGTTAAATGTATGCAGGTTGCCTAAAAACATGCTTGTGAGATTGGTCAATATTATACCCATGACACTGAAATTATGGCATTAATCAAAATTGATGTGTAAAAAATGTAGGATTTTTATTAACTTAACTTTATTTTTTTCCCTCATCCCATGCCATTATAATAGATTCACACCTGTGCTACCTGGGCTTCCTGCCTATCACAATGACCCTAAAATCTGTGAATACTGGAGTCCAATCCAGTACTTTTCACAGTACATTATTGTCAAATTCTTTGAAGATCTGGCAGCTTTTACAAATCAAAGACAGCTGCAAACTACAGGAGTGTCTCTGAATACTACTAGTAATAATAGTAATATCATCTTTATTGTCATTGAAACATACATTACAATGAAATTTGTTCTCTGCTTTTAACCCATCACCCTTGGGGAGCAGTGGTCTGCCATGAGCGGCGCCTGGGGAGCAATCTGGGGATCAGGGTCTTTGCTCAGGGACCCAGAGTGCAGGCAGTGGGGATCAAACCGGGTACTTGCAACCTTCCCTGAGTGCAAGCGCGCTGCTCTAACCACTAGGCCAACACTCGCCCCCAAGAACTCAAAAATTTTACAGCCCAAATTTTACTGCCCAAGAAATCAAAATTTTCTTTGGCATATCAGTCCACATGGCCTGCCATGGCTATCCCAGAGTGAAAATGTTTTGGGCTAAAAAAAACAAAGTACCAGTCATTAGCAAGAAGATGACAAGGGACAGGTTCTACAAGCTAAGAAGCTAAGATTGTCAATGACCTGGATGTGACTGAAGAGACAAAGAAGTCAGACATTCTTTGGAGAGTCAGACCATTGCTTGACCGTGTGAGGCAAGGTTGTCTCAGCCTTCCAAGGTGTGACAAAGTGTGCATTGATGAGCAAATCATCCCATTCACAGGCCGTTGCCCAGTCAGACAGGATTATCACAGCTAAAATATCCAGAGGAAGATGAAATGCAGAACTGCTTAGTTCTATGTCTTGTAGTTTATTGTTGAACTAAATACATGTATTTTTACTGTTGCAAGCATCAAACAACAGAACAATGTTACAGATATTTATTTGTTTTTATCAAATGTGACAGTTCTTAGGTAATTATCACTTTCAAGACAATCTTTTTAAATTTTTTCATTTTCTAAAACCTGTTCTATTTTCCCATGCAAATAGTCCTGTTGTCCTCCACAGTGGACATGCTATAAAATTAAAATTAAAAATATATTTAAAAAAATTAAAATTGTAATGTGTTTTTTTAGGTCCAAATACATGGGAAATCACACAAAAAAAGAAATTGTAAGACACTTTTTTTCTTTGGTTCTCAGGAGGTTAAGCAAACTTTGCTAAATACAACCAAAGAAAGAAAAAAGTGACCTAAAGAATGTTTAGAGAACAGATCCCAATAGATCCTTGAGCCCTAAAGAATTTACAAACTGGATGCCTTCATTTTAATAAAGCAAATATGCAGGTTTATGATCTGCACTGATTCTGAATACTTTATCAGTAGTTTAAAATATTACATGCTTAGTTCATTGTTGATCATGCAAAGGAAAAAGTTTAAAAGTAGCAAGTATAGATTTTTTATGTGATGATTTTATATATATATATATATATATATATATATATATATATATATATATATATATATATATATATATATATACACACTTTTGACATTTTGACCCAAAAACATACCACTGTCTCAGAGGCACCAAAAGGCTTAAAACTGGGGTGAGTAATTACCTACCAGCAGGACAAAAAACATAAACTTAGATCCAGAGTTACAGTAGATAATGGCTTATATTAAAGCTTTTTTATGTTAAAAGGGCCCAGTCAAAGTCCAGACATCAATCCAATTAGAAACTATTTGGTAAGTATAGTTTTGTTTAATAAAACACCTGTAAGTTTGACATCGCAATATAAGACAATGTTAGAAAGGACTACGAATAGTTGCCTTTACAAGCTTGCGTTCCTGTAAAACCCATATGATATCAACACTGCATGCTGTGAGTATCTTGCACACTTTGTTCATAAAGCTCCACACATGTTTTTAATCACACCTGAAAACTCTATATGGAGGAAAACATAATAATTCACGCCGTCTGTCATGCAGACAATCTGTCACTTTTTGAAGTACCCCAACGTACTAAAAGTTGCACATCTGGTACTCTGACGAAATTAATGCCACTCAATATTTAAAAAGCTCTGGAGTAACAGCAAGCAAAGTGGCACTGAAAGGCAGCAGCAAACGCAGCGCCGAGCAACTGAGGTGAGGACTCTCTGCATGCACATTTGTGCACACATACAGAGGGAGCAAGATTCATCATCATTATCAGAGCTGATGAACGGCAAACCAAATCGGAGCCAAACGTCTCTGTGTTTCATAAACAGAAGAGCCACAAAGAGCGAGAGAGCCTCTGATCTTAGAGGCAGCTGCTGCAAGTTAAGGCGAAGAAACGGCTCAAATTGCTTTTTTTTTTTTTTTTTTTTTTTGTTAATTTAAAATGCCGGGAAAGTGTCTGTTTGGTGGGGATTAGGCAGAAAAAGAGCAAATTTAATTAGGCGGAAATACATTAACGACTTCCCTTCCTATCTGCATCCCTCTGTGTTGGTCCGGTTTTAATTTGCAGTCGCAGAAGAAACTGCTAGTGAATCAGATGACTCCTCTGGTGTACCTTCGGGGACCTGTGAGTCTGCGGTAGATAACAGCCAGCCAGGCGTGACTTCACACACACACACACACACAACACATCACACCATGTACAAGACACAGCGGAGGACGACCTGGGCTTGAAGCTGGTCTGACTCCCTGTTCAGATTTCCTACATTGTCCGTTCATATCATCACGAATCGAGTCAGTACCAGGTAATGATTGTCGCACAATTTCATCGAGAAAGGAAAACTGCAAGTTCGTCTTCATCCCTTTCCCAGTCTGAACGGCTAACTTCATTTCACCACAAATTTTAAATTTGTATTTGCGCTGGCACAGCCGAGATCCAAAATTAGAACCCTTATGCACCGACACAGTAACAACACAGACAAGACAGGAGCCTAATTCACAACACGGTTAAAGCTATAGTTGGTAATCCTGTTCAGAAACTCTTTTTTGTTATACTGGGTGAAATGGTCCTTCTATCCTGAGAGTAGTCAATACATTATGTTTTCTGAAAAAGAAAGGTTAAAACAGTAGATTTCTGTGAAAGCTGCAGGCCTGTGAAATCTCTGACCAATCCTGTCATTCGGACCAAATGGCAGGGATTGCTCAGAGGGCTGGTCCTGCTCTCACCCCCCCCCCCTCTGTCCCTCATGTTCCGGGGGTATCACCTCATCTATTGGTTGTCCCACATGCCAATCACGTAACGGCAATGTGCGAGCATGTTTCTTGTTAGTTTCCGCTTGCCTATGTATGTCTATAGCTGTGTCTCAATGGAGGAGGATGCTCCGGAGGATCCTCAACCGTTGGTAAATGGGACGGTCTAGCCTTTGGAGCACTTCCTGGTTGCGACACGACGTCATCATGTCTACCCCAAGCCCGGGAAAAACAGCGCCAGACGACAAAAAAATGGATATGGAAATTTTTATTTAATTTTTTTTATTTACTTGTTATTGGAGGAGGACAGTCGGCTTAGATGGCTTCGGCGGCAGCAAAACCTGCGACGATTTTTTCTCAGGCTGGGAGAGCGCACTGGAGAGATAACATTTACCTGCTATTATTTTCACCCACAGGGACCTGCTAATGATCATAATATACCAGTTATTAAACAAACGCTTGTCAGCAGATTGACGAATATGTTTAAATATAAAATTTTATATTTATTTGTAAGACTTGATATAGGCTTATGTTTGTAACTTTAGTCATTTGAATTGAATAGTTAAATGTGTACAAACCCTGTAAATAACTGACTTAAATCACTACTTTCACTATCACTAAAAAAAGCGCGCAAAGCACCTCGGGAAATCCTATGGCAGGCGAGGCCACTAAGGATGGTAGCGGTGCATCCTCAGAATTCGGGGAAAAGGAGGACGCATTCGAAGGCTGCATTTTAAGCATCCTCAGAATTTTTGCCAAATGGGACAGCCTCCGTGCATCGTTGTGACGTCACCGGCCTTAAAATGCGTCCTTGGAAGGACGCAGCCTGCGAATTGAGACGCAGCTTATGTATCCTGCTAGTGTTAGTTGTTCATTGTAGCTCCGCTGCTCTCACCATATACATAGATTTTTTTTTTTTTTAAATAAAGAAAGAAAAAAGAAAGAAAGAAAAAATAAAATGCTTGAGAGTCGCAAACCACGTACAAGTTAATAAGAAGAAGAGGAAGACCTCAGAAGGGAGAATTTAGACCAGAGTGGATTTGGGAGATTTTTTTTTTCACGTGAACCCCCTGGGCCATAAATTGGAATCCATTTTTGTTTTTGCCTCACACCACATCACAATTCAAATATCACGCACGCTTTACACATGTAATCAGACTTGCGGAGCGTCGGCTATAAAATTACTTTTCTTGCTTGATTTTTTTTTTTTTTTTTTTCTAAATTATTAGAAAAATGAACCCTCATATGGATGAGTAGGAGAAAAATGGAATGAACAAAAAATAAGCTGGTTACGAAGACAAAATATATAAGAAATTGAAGAGAAAAGTAACTTCAAGTTATTAACAAGGTGTATAATTAAATACAGCAGCTCCTAGCCACGAGCTAAACAGCGGATTAGCACAGAAATGTATTTTCATATATTCTTCCCTCTCTGGGCACCTTCTGCATATGAATCGATTCAGTGCACAGCTGGAGGTCTGAAGCATCTATTTAGAAGCCGGAGACGCGGAGGGAAAAATGTGTAAAAGTGTGAAACACAAAAATCAAGCTGGAGTGAGTGAGAGAGGCTCACGCTGTAAATGATGAAGGATAACAGGAGACGTGTCTAACAGGTAACAAATATCAAATGGGGGAAAAAAAATAAAAAATGACAAAAGAAGACAGAAGGAAAATTACAATGAGATGGGGAGAGCATGCGGGAGCAAGAGATGTGAAAGCATCTGGCAGCCACACTAAACCTGCTTGCTTGTTACCTGGAGCTTTTTTTTTTTTTTTTTTTAAAGAAACAACAGATAAAGCTGATAATAATTTCTGAGAACCAACTTATAAAAATACCCACAATTTAGACAAATAAGCCTCACTAGTGGACTGAATATGCTGCATTTCAAAAGTTGGAAAGCAGGGAAATGAAAAATACACATTGAAAAAAATGCTTCATTTCTACTGTAACGGAACTAGAAATAAGTAAAATGTTCTTTAAATCAGTGTATTTGTCCTTGATGTGAGCAGGTAAATAAGATGATTTGCCAATGGAATAAGATTTTTGCACTTAAAATAGGAACAATTCATCTCCATCGTCTTATTTCAAGTGCTGTATATCTAATTATCTTATTTTAGGGGTAAAAATACTCGTTCCATTGGCAGATAATCTTATTTACCTGCTCAAATCAAGGATAAACACACTAACTTTAAGAACATTTTACTTTTTTTTTAGATCTGTTTTTGCAGTGCATCCATACATTTTACAGCTATACATTAAAAAACAGGATATACGACTACAATCATTACTACATTTACGAGTATGTGAATATTCTCTCGCATGGTAAAAGGAAAAAGGGGAATTTGAGGTGGAGGGAGTCAGTGGGGCGTGCGTCAGCGCTGCTTGGTCATTCCTTGCTCCCTGATTTGGCTACAGCTGTCTAAATGTCACACCGCCCAGCTGCACCGCGGCGTGGCCCAAGCAGCCTCGCTGAGATCTTGACATCAGTCTCCAGAGCGCTCGCCGTGCAGTTTATTAACGGTGACATGATAACGCCAGAGGAGGATTATCTGAACAGGTTCACCTACTCATAACATCGGAGGCAAGTTGTGTTCAACAATTTCCTCCAATGCCTCGAATTGTGTTTTGGCCCCAAGGACAAATAATACAAAGAGATAGACGTGCCATTAAGCTGCAATTTGATTTTTCTCATCTTTGTATTTGTTGTTTCCAATAGACAAGGCTTTATTTCTTTATGTTCAGAGAAATACACTGCAGCAGAGGAAGGCGTCTAACTCCTACAGCGGGGTTATGACAACGTTTCCATACACTTTTTAGTAGCGTGTTGGTAATCCGCACAAAAGAAAAAATGCAAGGCTGGCATTTTAACTTTTTCACTCTGGAACTAGTCTTTAAAAATATTTTATATAAAAGTTTGACTAAGATGTTTCAATGTATCCTTCTCCAGTGGATGCCTTCCAAAACTAAAAGGTCCAATTTAATTCGTAAAGCCCTCTAGTGGGGGAAGAGAAATCGGCTCGTGACTCGAACTTGCTGATTTTCATCGTTAATAGTTCACCCCTAAAAACCTTTGCCCATCAATAAACACAATATTATTCACGCCACGATATTTTTGTCTGTGCTTTAAGACATCAAAAACAGATAGAGAACAGATCCCAATAGATCCTTGAGCCCTAAAGAATTAACAAACTGGATGCCTTGATTTTAATAAAGCAAATATGCAAAACCTCTTTTTAGGTTTATGATCTACACTGATTCAAACATCATTATCCTTAAAAATCTGAATACTTTATCAGTGGTGTAAAATATTACACGCTTAGTTCATTGGTAATCATGCAAAGGAAAAAGTTTAAAAAGGTATATATATATATATATATGTGTGTGTGTGTGTGTGTGTGTGTGTGGGTGTGATTTTTTTTATATTTTCTAAATTGTGTTTCTTAAAATTAGAACCAATGTCAAAACTTAAAAAATTATCCATCTCTAGTAAAACTTTTTAGTAAAACAAAAACTCCAATATCCATCTGGCAATTTAGATCAGGTCTTGTGAGTGTTTGCCATAAGAGTATTGGAAATTTGGGGAATTAAAAAAACAACAAGAGCCCAATCCTTATATTACAAAGAAAGGGCCTTGGAGTCTAAAATTCAGAAAGAAAATCCCTGTTTTTACAGAACTATTTATTTACAACAGCCATACTATGCAGCAGTTCTGTGATTGAGCTGTGGGACAACAGATGGTGGACGGCTGAATTGTTAGTCTGCGTGTCTGCCGGGTACATGCCACAGCGATATCAGCTGTGGAGGGCCAAGTACCAGATCCAGCCCAGAAAGAACCCCGAGACGAAAGCGACAGTACGTTGATGGTAAATGTCCAACGGATCATCGGCACATCGCGTGGCCACAAAACACTAACGTTTTGGCTCGCGAGTATGGCATGGGACAGACCTGTATTAATATACACCAGTAAATCTCTTTCTTCCCCGGTGGCTAGTTTGTGTGCAGCGATGCCATCTGATAGCAGCGGCAGTCTGTTCTCCCACTGCATCTTTCTGCCCAACTATCTATTTACTCGGCTGCGTTTATTTAACACATAGCTCCCGGCGAGGCAGTGAATTAGCACTCAATAATAATCGAACTGATAATTACAGCCAGGCAGCTACACACAAAACACAGTGGGATAAAATGGGCCACCGGCCTCTTCTCCTCCTCCTCCTTCCTGCTCCTCCTCCTATTCAGCCGTACAGTTCCTGCCTTTCCTTTCACCGCTCTTCGTCTGCAGAGATGAAACGGACTGAAAACATGATACCTACGTGTAAAGCAGTCCACAACGCACCATTTTCTTGAGCTTTACTTTGCTAAATAAAACAATTTCTAGCCTTGTGGGCACAGTGTTATCTTTGAGAACCCTCATTTTATTGTACATTATTCGTCATGTATCCCAATGTAAAACATAACCTTTTTTTATTTATTTATTTTTTAAACCAAGATCAAAATTCCCTGGCTGTCTGCCTTCTTTTCAGGTCGCCTCACCTTGCTATCAGATGTTGCAGTTGTAGAAAACGAGCTTTTTGTGCACACAGTCCCCCCTAATGGCTTTACATGCAAACCCATGTCAGCTTCTGCAGATTACAATTACTGATACAGCTGCGAGCTTATCTGCACCTCAGCCTCCTTCACCTCCTCCACTTCCTCCTCCATCCAGCCAGTCACTCACCTTCTTCACGCTATTTGCTTCAATGCCGCTCCTGCCATCTCCTCATTTGCCCTCAACGTTTCCCGGCTTTCCTCCAGCCTTATCCGGCTCCTTTTCTGCTCTTTATCGCACTTGACTTTTCGTACTTATTTCCTCCCAATTATATGCTTGTAAGTGTATGCTTGTAAGTGTTATCTCTTTCAGTTTTGCCTAAAAGAGACATAGCAGGAAAAATCCTGCCGTCAGTTCGGGACGCGTTCTGTAGTGCGTTCTCAAAACTGCTTCGTACAACAATCCTGAGAGGATTACAACCCATTGAAATGGGCCTGGAAAAAAAAAATCAGATAATTAAGGGACATTTAACTATTATGTAACAGGGCTTTAATGATAACACAAGATATTGGGTTTTTAAGAATATAGTAAGGTGAGATTTTACCAATACTTTGAGGGAAATCTAGGAATGATCTTTTCATTTTATTTATTTATTTTTTTGCAAACAGAGTAAGGATCTATGTGCTTTACCTAATATAGAATCAGAATGGAATATTACATTACTAATTCTAAGGTGGATCCAAATGCCAAAAAATATGAACCACTGTAATTCTCCCAATTTTGTGTAATCACAAGTAGAAGCTTTTATACATTTAAAACTTTGTTTACACAAATCTCTGTTCCATTTAAATAATCTGTTGCATTTAGAATCATCAAATTATTCAGTCAAGGTTTCATCACTTAAAGAAATATAGATTTTTAACTTGTAATGATGAAATGGAGTATAGATTACCTAAAAACCTTTGGTGCTAATAAGCTAAAGGGCAGATGCTAACTTTAGCGTCATTAGCAGCTAACAGTTAGCCAGTAGCAACAGTTCTCACAAATCATTTGTATTTATTCTTTTTCTTGAATCAACTACCCACATAACCAAGTTCCATCAGCCATCCTGAAGAACTAAAAATATGAAGCACCGTAATTCTCCCTCTGTTAGTGAGCTTGGTACAGGAAGAGGGCTTCCTTTGAAACTTCTAAATAAAAGTCTCAAAAATAAATCCTACAGGATGTCAAGCATAAAACACTCGCCATCATCAATATCAATATCAATATCATGGCACCTTGATATGGTGAAACTTGGCATGGACCAGTTACTGGTATCAAGCTTTGAAAAAGTTTTGAAAACTTTCAATGTCAAAACGTCTAAACCTTTCTGTCATAATGGCATAGAGAGTCCTGGAGTGACCCGTGTACAAGATAGACACACTGGCCTGCTTGGAAAGATTTCCTGGTTACAGAAGTTTTTGTTATAGATTTATGTATAAATACCATGATATGCTGATACCATGATAACTATTTTTGCTTAAAGTTATAACAATAAATGTTATATTGGTCTATGTCAATGTTGAATTGAATACAACACGCTCTATTATATAATAAACAAAAACTGTTTCACATAATGTGAAAAAACATCAAAAAGAAAAAATCCAAAATGTCCCCGTTTTCAAAACGGTATGCTTTTTAGTATTCCCTTTGCATCTCACGCACAAACAAGTAAAATTACTATGGTGTGTTTAAATTTCCTAACTGACGTAAAAAAATAAAACATGTGCTTTACACAGCTCGTTTGACCTTTTTTTTTCCACTCACCTAAATGGCATAATAGCAGCGTGTTGCCATATGTCGGACTAAATAAGCAGTCTGAGGAGTACATGATAAAACATCAAGCAATTCACCAGCTCATATGTAATGCTATAATGAAGCGTGTCCCATCTGTCTCTGCTTGTATCAATTCTCCGTGTGTGTGTGTGTGTGTGTGTGTCAACACAGCTGTTTCATAACCACACACTGAATGAGTTTCTCTAGACTAGAGTGTTGGGGAGACACAACAATGTCGCTCCATCAGCAGAGAATCTCTGCCTGATTATTTGATTCTAGGCAAAAACCTGAGAAGCAGGTTTTGTCCAATCAGAGGTAACATCTGTCTCATTCCACAGAGGCTGACTGGCAAACGGAGAAGAACCTAACTTTGAAGTAGCATCACCACTGCAATGCTCGCTATAACAGTAGGAGCATACAGTAGAAAAGGCAGCAGTGTGAAACGCTGGGCTGGGGCTGGTCAAGCTGTGGCTGTACTGAGGCCGTGTTCATTTTCAAAACTACAAAAAGACTATTCGCATCACTGCCTTCATGAAGTGAATTTTTACCCATCAGAGAGTTTTTAAAGGGTACATGATGCTTTTTAATGGCTTGTTTTTCACACCGACATCGACAGTTTTTGTGAACTCTTCGATTTTTCCACTGTTCTAGGGTGCGTCTGGGAGCAACTCGTTTTGGTGCGGTCTCTTTAAATCTAAAGAACGCACTTCACTCCACTCCACCCAGGGGACAGTGTAATGAATTGTGTGGTTTAATACAACCAACAAACGGAAAATTTTCACTCATCCACTTGTAGCTTTTGGCATAGGTGGGAGAGGGGGGTGGGGGATACACATGGAGGATAAGCAAACTGGGTAAGGTCAAAGTCCATGACCTTGTTTAGGAGCTCCTCTCCAAATACTGTGACATGCTTGTTAAAAATAAACTGATAGAATAGAAAACAGAGAAAACTGAACGGCTTGAAACATATGACCCAAACATAAAGATATCTATGAGAAACTAGAATCAAACTTTCTGCACTACTAGAGACTTAGCCTGGCCAGTCAAACGGACTAAACACGGGTCTGTGTTACAGTGAAGATCCATTCGGAGATCTTTGTTGCTTGGTGCCTTGGAAAATTAAGAAAGTACATGCGAGTACACCATGTATCCTGAGATTTTTAATATAGATACAATGCGGTATACGTCGCTGTTCATCTCACCTGAGCCAAACCACGATAGCCCCCATGCTATTCTGCTGAACTTTAAGACTGATTAACAGCTGCATAGGAATCCAAACACTCACAAAGCATGACAATCCAGAGACACCTACTGTGAAGACTGAAAAGTCAAGTCCTCATTCAGTTGTAAACGGGAATGATTACTTCCTGCGAAACAATATAGTGGTATTCTTACAACAAGGAAGGTGAGAAAGAACGCCAGCATCTATTCTGTGTCACCCTGAACATCACAACACAAAGTTACACCACACCGTGCCACTCTTAGGCCAATCATGATGCAATGAACGCAAGGGCAGGAATAAAAGCCCCCCCGTACAAGGTAAGGTGATGGAGAGTACATTAATGTGACGGGGCGTGTGCAACGGTGCTGCGTCTGACTTCCCAGAAACATTTCAGGCTTGATTTTTCACCTAATAATATACATGGTCAGAACGGAGGGAAGCATTAGACAGAATAGGAGGAATACATTAGAAACGTGTGAAGCCAAACGGCGGCTGGGAGACGTGGTTTTGCTGCCACCTGGTGGCGGCTGACGACACTCCAGAACTTTCAGCTTCTGAACACCGACGCAACGTGGATCAGACTAATGCAATAAACCCTGCAACTTGGGCCCGAACTTAATATCCTGATTTGTTGAATTGTTATTCCATCAACTCTACCCTTAAATGATGAAAAAAAAAAAAGCTCTAACTTCATTAGACAAATTAAGAATCTTATATGAACTTTTTAACGGTCGGGATGCCGCTCATTTAATTATTCTTGACAAAAGGAGTTCAGAAAATAGGAAAGCAAGGATGACATTTTTTTTATTCGCTGAAGCTTCGTCTGAAGAAAGGTAAAGGGCAGTTAATAAAAAAAAAAGCCGTCCTAATTGTTCAGCAAGAACAGAGAGAGAAATTTACCATATGCTAATGTGACTTATAACCTTCCTTTGCTTTCAACAGGCGCCAAAAGGCCATTAACATGTCGGGGAAAAAAAGAGAAAATCCCTCTTAGTCCCTCACTCCGGCTTTGCCCCCTTTCTTCCCATTCTCTTATTCCCCGCTCTCATTCTGAAATTAATCTGCGAAAGATTTGCCATTAACAAAGAGCATTCTGGGAGCAGCTTCAGGGAGGGGTGCTCGGCTCATGATGCAGAAAGGGACGGAGGAATGGAAGGATCAGGCAGTTCAACGTCAATAGAAGAAAAAGAAAAAAAAAAGTCAGGAGCGATGAAGTGATGGAGAGAAAAAGAGAAGAAGCCAGTAAATAGCACACGCCTCGCATCATTGTCTGCTTCTCTGACTTGTGACTCAGAGCAGCGCCGTCCACAAAGGGACAGGAAGAACTGAGTCACCCGTAGCTTTTTTTTTTCTCTCTCTCTCCCCTCACCTCTCATTTTTATTCAAGCACTCAAGGATAAACTCTCCGTTCGCTCTGCTTTTCAATTTCACAAGGAGGTACAAGTAGTCAAAAAAATAAAAAATAAAAGAAACAACACAGCAAAGCAGCCGGGGATCTGGCTCTGCCTGAATTCTAAACCTACGCTACCTCATCTCTTTCCTCGGTTTCTTCCCCAGAAAGCATTTCATTGACAGGATGTCGTGGAGAAATGGGGACGCCCCGTTACATACTCAGTTCTTCATTCAGAAATGTTCATACATCCACATCTAGTCTAATCTATTTGTTATTTATCTCTGCATACAAGTTTCCTTGCAAAGGACAAAAATGAACCCTGTTTATTCATTCAACAAAAGATATAAACAAATAATTTTACAGTCCTTTTAAGCCCTTTATAATCCCTTCCCAGACTAATTATTACATTTTTTTCAGAGTCAGCTCTTATGACCTTACATGGCATCCAAAATTATACATTGCCAGAAGTTGCATTTTTAATAACATTGTAAAAGGAACTTTAAAAATATATTTTCATCAGGTTTTATTGTTTTAAATATATGGAATATTTAATAAAGATATTCCATTTTGCTCCATTAACATCTCACAGTAAGCAGAAGATAACTTTTTTGGGTTCTCGGAGACGGTTAAACCATCTGCCATTTTATTCAGTCAGTCTCTTTGCTTTCATCCTTTTCATGTTATCTGCATAGTGCGACAGATTTCGCTCCGACAACCCGTCTTTTCCTCCCCTCCCCTCCCCTCCCTTCCTTCCTGTCAGTCTTTTCCAGCCCCTCTTAATGGTGCAAAATGTTTAATCGTCTTGCAAATTTCCTTTTAATCGTATAGCAATACCCTCTTTCCTTTAGAAATCTGATTGCCTAAAGGAACATTACAAATAGGTACTCCCTTCCCTTTTCAGGCGCCTGTTGTCGCCAATCTCCTCCACCTCCTCGTGATCCTTCAGGAAACGTTAAATCACTTTTGAAGACTTTTTATTCATCCTTTGGTTCGCTCCCTTCTTTTCAGGAAAAGCGTGTCATCTTCTCTTTCAGTTCCATTCATTCTCGCCTCCTCTATATCCTTCATCCCGACCCTTCACAAAATGTTCAGTCACATCTTTTTCATCCTTACATCCTTCTTCCACCCAATTACATAGGAAATGCTCGATCATCTGTAAGCTCCTATTTTCCTATCTTCCCATATGGTCAGTCTCTCTAAAACTTTTCCCCCTTCTCTGCTGAAAACACTTCTTTTTGAGACTTTTTTTTTTTTTAAATGTCTTGCAAAAAGAACATGGATCACCCCAAACGTGGTAAGGATTATATTTATGCGTGAATGCTCCATAGACGTCTTTCTTTTGATGTTTGTTTCCTAATGTTAGGGGTTGTTGACTGAAAATAATTAATAGTAAAAAAAAAAAAAACTGTGAAACGAGCTAGGCTTTAAATTAATTACTTACGCATCATCTTTAATAGATGAGCTATACTTGTACTTAAAATTATATTTTTACTATTTTTTTTATTTTGCAAATGCCTGTTTAAGGAGCGTTTGTAGTTTATTATATGAAACAATGATTCATGTAATATAACTGACACTTGTATCATATCAAAGCGAACTGAACGTCTACATTCTCTGGATAGACATTAAAACCAGTCTCTATAGTTAATTTATAATGCTAACAGCACTAATTGCTAATATTAATTATAACATAATCTTATACAGACCCATGCCTGAGGGCCACAATTAAAAAGGCATCACTGTATAGACAATTTTTTTTTTTATTCGTCAAACACCATCTAGTACTATTTTTTAAACAAATAAATAAGAATTATTACATTGCTGCTGCTAAAATATTGATTGTTACACCATTTTATGTGGTGTCTATGACATATTTTCATGATGTCATTGAGGCCACAGCTGATTGTTGAAAGTCAAAACTTAAGTCCGCTAAAAACGGAGGATCGTGTTAAGACGTTTTTTGTTTGTTTTATTGATTTAGGGTATTGTACACAGTGGTGGAATACTTAAAATTAGTGATGCACCGATGTGAAAATTTGTGCCTATATGAATATCCTTTATCAATATTTTCCTCTCCCTTCGACACCATGAAAAAGGTAAATCACACCCCTCAAGGTCATCCCACAGTCCTGCACTGCAATACTATCACATGTCCAAACACATACCTGCTTAATTAAGTAGACGCGTTTTCATTGGTTGATTGCCGACCATTAATGTATCATGTCACTGTTAGTATTGACTACGAATAATTGATTACATTTAACCTGTCAGGGACCACAAAGCAGCACCAGTCTGTGACTTCTGCTTCGATGCAACTTCCCTATAGGTCTGGGAAAGTAAGGCGTGGCATGACATCTAGTGTTCGTATATACAAATTGCAGGCTGCAGTCAAAAACAAGGGACAAAGAACGGGACCGCCGGGCTAAAACGGGAGAGTTGCCAACCCCACTCCTCGTGGAGTAACACTGAAAGCTAATGTTAGCTGGCTAATTAGCCCGGCATGGTTAGCTAGCCTGCCTCCATGTCCTTTAAAAACAGCAGCGCTCCAACTGCAGATTGCTCAAATGCGAGCCACCAGAAGAAAGACTCCTGAACTAGGTGTCGAAACGTTTTTCAGAAAGAACTGAACGAAAGTACGGTTGCCTCCGACTTAAGCCTGTTTGCTATTAGAGAGGAGCAGAACATAAACCATTAAACTTCAACACTAGACTTCTTTAGTTTCATTGTAAGTAACACGCACCCAACTTCTCGTGCACAACTTTGGAGTTCTGCACAAGAACTCGGTTGCAGAAGTCTTCAAAGGCTTTTCCCACTGCACCACACCCGCTTCGTATTTTTTGGGACTATAAATAAATAAATGAATGTTCTGCCGAGAAGAAGCATCCAAGAACACGCTCCAAGACCTTCAAAATCAGAGTTAAAGAACCAGGATGATGTCATTTTGCTCTTGCATCCTTGGGACAGAACACATTTCTCCTTTCTTGTGCCACACGAATTTGAATTAAAAGGATGGAAGACGGATCTGTGACACAGACGCAGCACTCGTCAAACTCCCCGAACTAGCTTTGTTTTTGTTTTGTTTTTTTTTGTTTTTTCGTAAAAGCCTCGAAACACGACGACGCCGGCTTGTTCGGTCGCTCGGTTTTGCAGAAATTCTGCAGGATCTCCAGAGAAAAAGTACTGTCTGTTCTCCCAACAACACACAGGGGGAAAAAAAAAAGGAGTTGAAAATATGAAGAAGAAAAATCCACCCACGTTGCATATATGTATTCATAGCACAGGAGAGAGTAATTACAAGGAGCCCTTAGCATAAGGACGTCCGTTCCCGCACAACCGGTCATTCTGCTCACGCCATCCCTCCAGCAGGCTTTTATTAGAAGTAGGAGTATGTTGGAGTGGAGATAAGACAGGCACTACAGCACGTCTCAACACGGAGGGGGGGGGGGGGAGAGCAGGGGAGCGAGAGTCACATGAAACAGGCACCAACTGGTGTGTGCAGCGAGCTCTCCCCCTTCCACAACTATAATTCCAAGGCTGCCCCACTCCTATCTGCAACCCCAGGAAACTCTCAGGGTGCAATTTACCGCGTGCTCTTCGCTGATAATACTGTCTTCAGGGCAGGAAGGAGTGAGTGATGGGGCTCGGATAGAAAACAGAAAAAGACAGAGGGAGATGGAGGATGGCGGTGGAGGTACAGGTGGTGGTGGGGGTGGGGGGGAAACGAGAGAAAGACGGACAGAAAAGCAAGAAGATGAGGGAGGCAGAACCCGCTGAAGAGGAATAGATAGAAAAGAAACGGGGGAGGTAATAGGTGAGGATAAGAAGGCAGGAAGGCGGAGTGAGGCAGAGCGAGTATCACCATGGAAAATTACAAATGCAAACCCGAGAAGCAATTTGTGTCAGTACAAAACACTCCAACGTGTGATTTGGCTCCAGCAAAAAAAAAAAAAAAAAAAAAAAAAAGAAAAAGAAAAAAAAAAAATCCAGCAAACTGAATCATGACTTGACTCCACAAAAAAAACATATCTCCTCCGACTCCAAGACACTCGAGTTAATTAGTTTTTCTTTAAACAGTTACACGGCTGAACTCTTGTAAAACCTTGAATGTGCAGAGACAGAAGAGGGGGGAAATGACAACAGAAGCACAACGCGCCTTTTCTCCAAACCAAACCCAATAGCTCCTCCTAGAGGTCACTGCTGGGGCGATTCTGGGATGAAATCCATCACATTCACAAACGACGTGTGGAGCTTCCAGCGGGTGATGTGAGAGGAGCAGTGGGGAGGCTCTGGTGGCATATTACGCTCTTCCTCTTTAGAAGTCAGACTGTTTTTTCTAAAGAAACTGAAATTACACGAATGATCTCAACCATCCTGAAATCAGGCCAGCCAACAGAGCGCCTGCTGCCATTGCTCTAGTGATAACCGTGCATTTCCCAGCATCGTTTCCTCGGCTTTTTGCTCAATAAATCCATCCGACCCTGTGCTGCATGCAGAGCCTAGAAAACAACATCCATAACCCATGAACCTTTCCACGTTTGGCTTACTTTACAAGAATAAAATTCAATGTATGGTCGTTTTTGTGTGTTCGGTGATTAGCTCTGTTCATCTTCCCATCAACTTCGGCCAATTTCCATGTCCATGTAGAGGAAAAAAGCATCCCACAATATGATGCTGCCACCATGTTCCACCATGGGGGTGATGTTTTTACACCACACAGCACTTTCCATACAGACCAAAGAGACATTTTGGTCATGTTTGACCAGAGCACCTTGTCCAGCGGGTTTGCTGTGTTGCCTTAATGGCTTGTTGCAAACTTTAAAACAGGTTTTCTTTTAGCAATGGCCCCCTTCATGCAACTAATAGTTGTCCTGTCAATTGATTTTCCCACCTGAGCATCCAATCTCATTAGCTCCTCCACAGCTTCCCTGATGAGTGCTCTCCTTGCCCAGGTTGCTTGCAGTTGTGCTACACTCTTTTGATAACAGGAAGATAGATTGTGGACAGGGGTCCACATCATGCCCAAAGCTTGGGATATTGTTTTAGAACCTAACCCTTTAGACGTCCCCACAACTTTCTCCCTGGCCTGTCGGCTGTGTTTCTTGGTCTCCGCGGTGCTGCTTGTTCGCTCATGTTCTCTAATAAAATTTCAAACTCATGTTCTCAAGCAAATCTCTGAGGCCTTCACAGAGCAGCTGCCTTTATAGTGAAATTGCATTTTTACACACACCAGCTGCGTTTGTGAATTATGGGAGTTCTGCAGGCCGCTGGTTGCACGGTGTTTCATTTAGTGATGTCAGAGTAAAGAGGATAGAAATTAATACATACCACGGTTTTGGATTTTTTTGTAAAAAAAAAAAAAAAAAAAAAAAATTGCTGAATTTGTTGTCCCGCACTGCAGTTATGAGCTACTTTGTGTCGGTCCATCACATAAAAAGTCTGCGATACTGTACTTAAAAAAACGTATCTCCCGACAGACACGGACAGCTCTCCCGCTCACGTAGTATGTGCGTCTGCGGAGTGATATGGGAAGAATATTTAATGCGCCTTATAATCCTGCACGCCTTTTGTTCTGAAAAATACGGGTAATTTTTTAAATTCTTTAAAAGATCTGTTAATTTTTTAAAAGAACACAGACATCGGTCATTTACCGACATCACGCTATATCCATGATGGTGGCCGTCCTGTTTTGGTTTTCCCTGCGTCGCTCTCATCAGCGTCACGGCTTGGGTTCCATGTGATTGTTTGAAGTAGAAGTCAGTAAAAATGACGGACAAGTGGTTTTTCCACTGATATGCGAGGATTTTTGCTAAGGCCCCTCCTTCTGAAATACATTTCCAATGGAGCGATCCCACACTGCAAAAAGAGAACTAAAAATGAGTAAAATTTTCTTGAAATTAATGTATTTGCCCTTTATTTGAGCAGGTAAATAAGATTATTTGCCAATTGAATGAGTATTTTTACCCCTAAAATAAGATAATTAGATATATTGCACTTGAAATAAGATGATGGAGATGAACTGTTCCTATTTTAAGTGCAAAAATCTTTTTCCATTGGCAAATAGTCCTATTTACCTGCTCAAATCAAGGAAATATACATTAATTTCAAGAAAAAAAATCTTATTTTTAGGTTTATTTTTGCAGTGCAAATGGATTTGTGGAGCTCTGCGGAACTACATCCATCTGGAGAGAGTCGGGTTACTGTTGTGATTTTAAAATGTGAGGGAAATGTGTATTTGTCACCTTCTTTCATTTATGCATGTTGCAAATTCTGTGGGCGAGACCATGACAACTGTGAACAGAAAGGGGCGGAATGTGTAGTCGATGGTTGTTTCCAAACACCGGATTCCTTTTCTGTACTCATCTGTATACGCATGGAACGTTTTTTATAATCGTTTCTGGCCACAGATTAGTTCTTGGTCAATGAGACCCAACACACGTTGTTTCCGACACCGCTACTGGGCTGACTATTTTTATTTCTAATCACTAACATATACAGGTGCATATCAAAGTAATTTTATGTAGGGAAAAAGTAAAATCTTTAGTGAGTCATTTCAGGAAGTGAAAATCATAGATTGATTACCCAGAGTGAAATATCTCAAGCCTTCATTTCTTGTAGTTTTGATTTATTATACAAGATCAAATATTTATTTTCAAAAGAGAAGCGTCAAGCTTCTGAAAAGTATGCTTCTTTTCCTTTTGAGTTCATTACTCCATCGATGCAGTGTGGCATGGAGGCCACCAGCCCAGGGTTCCGCTGAGGTGCCATTAAAAGCGAGGTTGCTTTGATAGTTGCCTTCAGGTCCTCTGGGTTGTTGGGTCTGGTGTCTCTCATCTTCCTCTTGACAATACTACAAAGCGCCTCTACAGCAGGAGCGGCGAACAAATAGCTCGCGAGCCGCTTCTGGCTCTTCTGCCTGTCCTGGATGCCTCCAAAGTTCTGTCAAGGTTCTGGTTTTAACGGCAGTATGTGGGGTATTTTATTTTCTGTCCGCCTTCAACTTCTTTGTCCAGCAAGGACGCTTCATACATGTCTGCAGTCCAGCTACGGTGGCCTTATTGTTGTTACTTCAGCCAAACCACTAGGGGGCGCCAGGTTCAACCAGAAGGTTCCATCCCTTCTAGCAAAAGTCATTGTCGTCTACTGGCAGAGCAACACACAAACACCGTAACCCTGTCCCCTTCCCCTACCACACCACTCATCTACTGAGATCTACACATCTGTATTAAAACCCATTTTGCCAGATTGCCGTGGTGAGGCTGGTTTGTAAATAATTACATTATTATTTTATTACCTGTGAGGGAACAAAGATTTAGGGTGACCACCAGAAATCATTGTTTTTAGCAATGTGTGTACTTTAGGTTCATTTTGGTGCATTGTTGCATTGTGTTTACCTCTTTTGAACATCTTGTAAATATGTGTAAGGTGTTAAAGCCTTATAAAAGACGCATTTCTGTCAAGTAGACAAACAAAGTGTCTACTCTAAAACTGAACTCAGCTGAATGTAAAGGCCACATTTCCTTTTTGAAAACCAGCAGCGGACATCCAATAATGATTGGCATCAAGACATGAAACGAGCCATGGAAACTGTTCTGCATTTCCTTTGAAGCAGCCTTGGTCACCCTTTTACCTGAATTTGAACATCCTTTTTAGCTTCTCTGGGCGTGTCTGGACAATCATGCATATGGCACAGTTTTCTAACGTTATTCTGCAATCAGCTGCTGTCTTTCTTCTATTGTAACTTGAACATTGCATTTACCTGAATATGCTTTATCGTCTATTAATAATGCTATAATCCGCCCCCACCCCCTTTCTGATCAGTTCTTTCTCTTCTGTTTTACAGCTCAACTTTAAAATGAGTATTTTATTCATGTTATTTAATCTATTTAACCTAATGTCTTCTGACTATGTGTTTTTGCTACTGTCACACCCAAATTTGCCATTATGGGTCGATAAAGGTATTTCTGTTCTATTCTATTCATTCCTATATAAACATGCTAGAAGCAGCATTTGGGTTTGTAAGGTGGCTGCTTAATGTTTTCTACAATATTTCTTTTTAAATTATCCTTAGCATTTAAAAGTTGTATGACCTGCTCTGAAACACAACAGTTAAAAGCTTCTTATTTTGATTGAGAAAATGTGTCCAACACTTACGAATACATCGGAGTGTGTGTGTGTGTGTGTGTGTGTGTGTGTGTGTGTGTGTGTGTGTGTGTGTGTGTGTGTGTGTGTGTGTGTACCAATTCCTTGGCTTTCTGTGCTTCCTCGCGTGCTTGTTGTCGTTCCCGGGTCATGGCTTTAACCATCTCCTCTCTCGCTGCCTCCCTCTCTCTCTCCGCCATCTTGGCCAGCTCATCCTTCAGTATGGCCTGCTGCCGATCGTACCTAAAACATTTACACCATAAATAGAGATGATTACGGCTAAAGGCTTTCCCTCCTTACTAGGTGGCATTTGATTCTCCTCAGTGAGGTTGTTCCATCTAAATGGTTGAGATGTCTCCACAAGGGGGCGACAGATTCCAAACTAAAACTTGTCAGCAGGGCTTCCTACATATTTCTTCTTTAAAAAACATAAAGTATGATTGATCACGAATATCCACAGTTTTCAGTCCATCTGTGGGCCTCCTCTAAGGTATAAATATAACAGTTTGTCATGGATGTATGGAATATATTTCTATATTGGACAAGCTTTATATGTAAAACCATTAAATTAATAAATGACTTTGAACAGAATAGACTCTATTCTCTATCTTATTATATAAGTATAAGTATATAAATATATTTCCAGATTGCTCCAGACCTGGTAAATGCTTAAACTTCAAACATCTCTGTTGTGAACCGTTTAGGACATCCTAGGGTTTCTGTTTCAACCTTCAGATTTGATAAAGAGGAGCAGTGACTAGTAACCTGACCCTAGCTAGATTGATATCGCTCCGCCTAGCTTCACTCACATCCATCTGGGACATCTCCCATAGAAAGTGATTTCTTCAACCAATTTTATTGTCCAGCCAATCAGGACGCAGGGCTGGAGTTTCATAGATGTGACGTAGTGGAGACGCGACCGTGACGTGAGACAGACAGCAATGGCGGCTCGTCGAGGAAGCAAACGTTAACATTGATGCTGCTATGTCTTCCGTGTTGTCCAATCTACCTAATATTGTTTCATTAAAAGAACATCAGAGAACGGCTCGGAAGGCTTTTGCTGGTGGAAACCATGTTTTCGCCCTTCTCCCGACTGGATTTGGCAAGTTTTGTTTTCCGAGACGCGCCCGTGGGGGAGCGGTTAGCGCGAACCATGTTAGGAGGCTTTTAGTCCTCGACACGGTCGGCCCGGGATCGACTCCGACCCGCAATGATCAGCCGACTCACCTCAGTAGAAAATACACTTTTCTTTTGAATTTTTACAGCCTTTGTATTTTCTCTGACTTCTTTTCAAAAACCTAACCGGTACTGAAAATGGCCAACATTAAACCCTCTTCCCTCACACGCAGCATCCACACTAAAGAGTGCTGCTGTCGGCACAACCTGGCGCCACTCAGGTGTGGTGAGTTCATGAACAGTCAAAAGATAGGATTTTAGGGTTTCAGATTGCCCATTGTCAGTTCGGGCACGTCGTGATGACAAATTGGTCAATCCTGGTCATCAACTGATTTCTCTGTGCGCCTGTAGTTCAGACAGGTGAATTACAGCAGCTAGCTTAAGGTGGTCTGAGTGAACGCAGCCTCAATCTGCCTTAAGGGACAGTCTGACTGATTTTGGCTCTCCCTCAACAAATGTTAGTGTCTTAGTGTTCTTACACAGGAGATGAATGATGGTAAATGGACTGAATTTATTGACCACTTTTCTAGTCAAACGGACCACTCAAAGCACTTTACATTCAAACACACAGATATGCAGATCAATAGGCAACTTGGAGTCTTGCCCAGTGGCATGTGACAAGGGGAAGCCGGAATCGAAGCAACAACCTTCCAATTGCAAGACCGCCACTCTGCCCACTGAGCCCCAGTTGCCCACTCTGAGAGACTAAGTGGTCAAAACTGACTGCAGACAAAACAGAGGACATCATTACCTCCAAGAAGCAACTAAGAAGAGAAGCGGCTTCCAATGCATAAAGCTAAATTAAATAAAGCTTAATCATCAGTGGTCGTATTCACAAACAATCCTAAGACTAAAAGTAGCTTAGTGACGTCATTTTGGGACTTTCTCAAATCCTAAGATTTTTCTTAGAATTTTACCCCGGTAAGATAAAAACGATTAAAAAAGCATCTTAGGCCTTAAGAGAGCTTCTAAAGTGAAAAAATAAAACGCTGGGAGTGTCTTAAGCAAGAAGATGGTGGAAACAGAGAGAGCTGATTGGCTGATCCACCACCTAAACAGGAAATGAGCACATGAACCTCTTTAATAATCATACAATTATTAAGATGTAGATAAGATCAATTTTATAATCCCCATAGAGGGAAATTTATTTGTTTCAGTGACGAGTTGAAGAAGTGGCCAGTAATTTTATGAAAGAATAATAAAGAAATAACTGAATACATTTTTGATCATGAATAAAATGTGGAAAAATGTACAAACAATCTAGTATAGACTACTTTCAATATTATTTATATAGTAAAACGCTCTCAATATTAAACATTTGAAAGTACTGAAAAACGTCTAGAGGCAAATACATACATAAATCCACTTCCTCACATTCCAGGCTGATGCGTAGAAGCAGAGAAAGACTCACTGATCTGGTGCAATACGCTTCAAAATGCCCCAATTCGGGTTCAATTAACCTCTCAACAATCTATTCTGCTCCCGGAGCTGTGCAGACAGAAGCGCTGCTCCTCTGTCCCGTTCGGTTTTCTCCACCTTTTTTTCTCTCCACTTAATGTTGGTCGTTTTGCCAAATTCAAATGCTTAATACAAGCAGGCAATCACATTAAAATGCTGAGAAATGTAATAAAAGGACCAACATGGCCAGTAAACAACAATGAGTAAATCAAAATAATGATGAGGATGTAAATAAGGTACATTCAAACATTTTCATGCTGTGTGCCAATTATTTCATTTAGCCACGTTTCATCATCATGACGCACATTTCTTAATCCAGTCTAATCGATTCCTTTCCCTCCACTGATTACGAGGAGTGCATTTGTGTGTGGGGTTTTTTTTTGTTTGTTTTGCTTCTTGTTTCAACCAATCACAGCTCTTAGAAGACAGCATCACGTCTAGTAACGGGGTCAACCACACCTCCTCTCTAAGACAGGACCTTCTGTCGTCTCCTTCCTCAGAGTCGCTCCCAGCAGCGCTCTGAGTCGTACTCAAGCTGTAAGTCCTTGGCAGGAATTATTCGGCTAACTTCGGAGCTCCCCGAGAGGAATCTGAGGATCTTTGTGAATACGAGCCCAATACTTTGTCTGTTTACCATGAGCAAGGCAGTTATTTTTGGGTTCAACCCTCTTACCCACCTTCTCTGTTCATCTTTGGAGAATGAGGCCGACTTGCTGGACTTGGTGCTGGGCTGGGCCCGGTGCTGTGGGCTCTGCTTCGCTTGAGAGGCTGAGCTGGCGCTGCGGCTGGCACCTGATACAAAACATTATTAGAAACAGTAAAAAGAAAATTCAGCAATGCGCTACTTTCCCGTGCCTGGGCTCCAAAGCAACTTGAAGAACTTCCGGAAGCTGTAGCTTTTCCCGCCCACACCAATTTTATCTCACATTTACCTGTAATTTGCCCCTCAGGATTTAACAATCCGGGCTACAATACGATGAATCGCCAAAATACAACTCATTGACAGGAGCACTTCAACAAATGACCCGACACTGGAGCTAAACCGTTTGTTCAGTGGCAAATGCTAAGGATAACTTTCATTTTTATTAGACAGGAGACTCTTTCCTGTTGGTTAGTCCGTCGGTCAGCAGAGAGAGCACTTCACAATCTGGCCTAGAGGGACGAGTGGCGAAAAGAAAACAAAGAAAAAAGGTGCCAAGCCATGTTGGGAGCACGACAAACGGGCAGAGGAAGATGCTCCGGTCAGATGGGGCCAGAACTGAACTCCTTAGCCTTCATGTTGAAAAACAGACTCTTCATGTCGCCCTGAACGCACCATCTCCACACTAACGTAGGAGGGTAAAGGCTTGAAACTGAGGCGGAGTCACCTTCCAAAGCAGGACAGCAACCCTAAACACCCAGCGTAGAGCTGGACCATATAGAAAAAAAGCTTATTGATAAAAAAAAATGCATATTGATCGATATCGATAATTATTGAAAATATTTAAAACCATATTTTATGTGCAGCTCTGCCTGGGCATTTTATGATATCGCTAAATGATTTAATTTTAATAAAGAACACAAACATAGAATTCCAATTAAATCTTTATTTAACCAACTTTTTTAACCATAGCTGAATTTTTTTAAAGAAAAATAACTTAAGAGACCTGAGTTATGTTATTAAATACTGACAAAGAATAAACTAAAGCTACCAGTAAAATGACCAAAATAAATATACCAATACCATTTTATCACAAAGAAGGGAGCCCAGTTTAGCTGCTATACCTGCTTTGTTTTGGAAGAAGCTCCATAAGATTTCTCTGAAGATGACACGGAGCGGCGCGGGGCTAAAACAGTTCACCTGCTCTGTGTTGTGGTTTGAGAGGGCGGCGCTTTGTGACGGCGTGCCTGGGTCCGCGATTACGATTGGTTGAAAGGAAATAGTGACTGCATCATCAACTAATATGATAGGCTGAAAGGAAGGAAGGAAAACTGTCTATCGAAGTTTTATCAACCCTTTTTTTTCCTATCGCGCCACACGTCTATCGATCGATATTGTTATTCAATTATCGTCCAGCCCTAACCCAGCGTGAGGTAAAAAGGAACGGGTTAGATCTAGAGCCTCAGCTATTGTCAGTCTGAAGGACGGCAAATATGTTAGAGACAAATGCCGAAAGGTTGGCAGCTCTAATTGCAGAAAAAGGAAGCCGATGCAAAGGACTGGCTATACGCTTTCATTTTACAACATGCTTGGCATTGTGTTGCTCTTTCGCATACAATCCGAAGAGAAAAAAAAAAAACTTTGTGCCTCAAAACGAAAATGTTTAAGGGGCGTGAAATACCTTTGCAAGCCGCTGCATATAGGAGGGCTGCAGCGCAGGAACGAAGCAGGGGGCGAGGATGTTTGAACTCACACGGCTAATGGCAGTATATGGCAGCAATCCACACCTAGCCTCGTAGGATCCAGTTTGGTCTGAATTCTGTTTAAACCAATCCAGATGTTTCAGCTGATCATAAAATGCCAATTAGTAAGGAAAAATAATAATATCCATCAGAGGAAGTCCAGCCTGTTGCACTGAGTCTGGACTTTGTCGCCATCCCTCCTGTTGAGCGAGCATGTGTGTGCGTGTTTTTAGGGCCTCGTTACTGACTGTAACACACTCTGCCTCTAGACCGTACGGAAACTGGATCTCCACGCGATGCCGGGTTCATGGCACGCTATAATTAGAGCGGATCAGAACACCCTGAAGTTTTTCCACGTCGAACATGTCCGACATTAACAGGAGTCAAGTTTAACTATCATCGTTTGCTAATGGTCAGGTGAGCTCCAAACAAGCATTCAACCTTTACCCTTTTCTTTCGGAGGACTTGGGGCTGATGATGATGATGATGATGACGGTGATGATGGTGAGGGTTCTGGGGGAATGTTGGCCACTCCTCTCATCCTCTGGAGCACATCCTCTGACAGCTGGCGGGGGAAAGGAGGAGACATTTACGACACAGACATGGAGGACACAAACAAGTCAACCGGGTAGACTTCCTACCAACAGCTTTAAGTCCCAATCAGTGAACTACAGCGTGTAACGCATATTATTTGGTGCTGATTTTATTCAGCTGGAACAGGTCAGAGCAACTTGGAGCGACAGAGCTCAGGATCAGGTCCGCTTAATTCGGTTGTTTCTTAGGGAAGCAGCTAAGCATAGCTACATGTAAAAAAAAAAAAAAAAAACACAGAGGCCAGCACCATTCGCTGACTCACTCCTTCTGTGACTCATGACATCTGAATGTGCGGCCCGAGCTGGCGAAACCCAGTTTTCGCTGGGACAGCTGCAGAACTTCAGGCCTGCAAAAAGCTTTCGATTCCAGCGGGTCCTGGAACCTAACTGGAATCATTGCAGGATGTGATACGTTCAATGTTGCAAAGAAAATCGGAAATAAGTCTTTAAAAAAAATAAATCATCAAATAGTAATAGAAACGATTGCTGTGATAATGAAGACGCTATTAATTTGATGTAGTATAATAGGTAATTAGTCACAAAGTAAGACGAAGCACAGCTGAGATCCCTCTAGCAATCTAATTAGCAGAGTGGTTGCTAAATGTTTCTGGAAACTATGAGGTAAGAGTTTTATTGCAGTGATAGAAGCTAGAGTCTCCAGTGGGCACCAAGACTGAGTTTTCTCTCCACTGAGAGTGGGCAACAGAATTGTGTCGCCACCAGCACAGAGTTTGCTAGACTAAGGCAGCAGAGGAATGCAAGGACAGTTGTATACAAACTAAAGGGGAGATGAGACAACGGCCTGGCAAAAAGAGCAGAGCAGAAGCTTTCTGGATTTAGTGTAAAAGCCAAGGATAAAAAAAAAAAAAAAAGCATATGGTGGAAAATTCAACATTGTAAGCATGGACCATCTCCACTTGTAATTGAAACTGGTGACATGTTAATTCTGCTTTGGTAAGCCAAAATACCTGTAAAACATAAATAAAGGCGCTACAAAGTTATAAGAAATATTGAAAATTTTATTTAATTTTACATTGTAAAGACGTCTGGCCATAGATGATCTTTTATTTTATTTGTTTTGTTTTTTTTTTTTACCACAAAAACAACTTGTACGTTGCCGTTGGTTCATCGAATTGTAAAATTCCGACTCGCCCTCGAATGCAGCACTGCAGCACAACTCTTCACCAAACTCCATTCAAAACCTGTTCATTTTAAGACCCGTCGAAAACTACAAAACGCGCTGGGGTGACGCGTTTACTTTTCTGCTGATTTGGCGACACAACAGCAACGCGGCACGCATGCTCCCACACCACAGCCACCGGGTGTTTTACGTTCATTTCGCAGCATTAGCGGTTATTAAGGTACTACACCCAAAACAGTAAAGCGTCAAAAAAAAGTCACATTCAGCAGCGAAGGCAGACAACTCTTAAGACGATTTTATCTAAACACCTTGCAGATTTCTAAACTTGACTGGCCACCCTCTGCGTGCATTGGTTTGCAGGTAATTAGGTTGAACTGCTACGGTCTGCTTGTTTTCACAGAAGTCTGGCGGAGAGGAAAAAAGAGCTCCTCCGGGGCTCAGGAACCTGCTCCACAGCCTCTGCATCCCCCTCCATCCTCCCGGCTTCAGCAGAGGCTCACAGGTGGTGGAACTGGCGGTCCTCGGACTCTGCATGTCTGCTGTTTAATGCTTCCAGCTGGCCAGCCTTAAACTCATGTTAGCATGACTTATCGGACGCTAGCTAAATTAGCATTACCTTTATCCCGCGGAGAATCCTGACTCTGTCCTCGTCATCGACGCCGAAGGACACTTTCCTGGTCGTACTCTCCCCCGAGCCCATGACTCACCGGCGTCCCCTGTTTGTTTACTTAAAAGCTTTATGGTAGATATTTTGTTGCTATCATGAAACACTGTTTATGTCCTGCCCAATGACAGAATGTGTGACAGATGGAATACGGGTTGCCAGATCGGTGTGAAGTATCCCCCCTTTCTCTGTTGTGTTTCTACCCGCTAGGATGGATTCATATCAACGAATCCATCTACTCAGGCGACGCCTAATTGTGAATCAATAATAGCTTTATTTTATTATTTCTGTCTACGGACATGACGTAAAAAATTATACTTTTTTTTCACATTGTTATACCCCAACCTGGCAACTTCGCTGGCAGTTCATTCATGCAAACCATGCACATGGCCATGGGCGGTCCAAGGCTGTTTGAGGCCCTGATTGTGGATCTCATTTATCAGACAGCATGGGATTAATACTCTACATTCATCCATAAATCCTGACAAATCCAATCAATTACTACGATTACAGGCATGCCTTGATGACATCAAACCTGGATGACTTTAAATGTTCTGCTTTTAAATTCTGACAAGACAGAAGTTGTCATTTTTGCACCAGAGTTCTTAAAAAATTTACTTCTTAATCAATCGCTTTATCTGAATGGCATTAGATTGGCCTCTGGTAATAAAGTAAAAAACCTTGGTGTTAATTTTGACAAGGACATGTCATTTAAATCCTATACTAAATCCGTTTCCACGGTTTCCTTTTTTACACCTTTGTAATATTGCCAAAAGGTGAAATATTTTGTTCAGGAGTGATGCTGAAAAACTAGTCCATGCATTTGTTACTTCAATGCTGGACTATTGTAATTATTTACTATCAGGAAGTCCACAAAATGCAGTTCAGTCTTCAGCTGATCCAATACGCTGCAGCAAGAATTATGATGAAAATCAACTAGAGGGATCATATTTCTCCAATTTTAGCTTCCCTTCATTGGCTTCCTGTTAAATCAAGAATAGAATTTAAAATTCTTCTTCTAACGTATAAAGCCCTTAATAATCAAGCTCCATCATATATCAGAGCTCTGATTACCCCGTATGTTCCTAACAGAGCACTTCGATCTCAGGTCTGCTGGTGGTTCCTAGAGTCTCTAAAAGTAGAATGGGAGGCAGATGTTTTAGTTATCAGGCTCCTCTCCTGTGGAACCAACTCCCATTTTACTCCATGAGTCAGACACCCTGTCTACTTTTAAGACTAGGCTTAAAATTTTCCCTTTTGACAAAGCTTATAGTTAGTGTCTTGGGTTACCCTAAGCTATCTCTATAGTTATGCTGCTATAGGCTTAGGCTGCTGGAGGACATCAGGGTCTATTTTTCTCACTCTGCTGAGTTCTCCTACTGTTCTCCAATTTGTATTGTTTGTTATTTTAACTTTTTGTTCTCTCTGTCTTTTTTCTCTTCATAGTAGGTCTGGCGTAGCTGTAACACCATCCGGTGGGAGGGATTTTTCTAGACTTATATTACCATATAATACCATTTTGTGGACTTATATTACCATATAATATAGAAAGGATGGCAGTCCATCACAGGGCAACACAGAAACACGCAGAACAAACAGCCCTGCACAAATAAGGGGAATTTAATTTTCAATTTTTAACTCTGGAGCATTTTCCTTGTATTTCTAACTCTATTTGTGTATTAAATCTGGAACATGGTTCATGACCAATGGATCAATTAAATTAAGCTACTAGCTGAACTAAATACATATAGACAAAACCAATTGGTTAGGATCAGCTTCTTTTTTTACAGGTTTTATACTGAAACCTACCAAACCCGTTGACAATTTATTTACAGCCATATTTATGTTGGTTTGGGCATGGGTTTGGCAGCTGTTGCTTATGTCCCGCCTTAAACCATAATACTGCAACGTGATTGGCCCAAACCATTTTTGGTTCAGACACAAACGGTTGAAGCCAGAACGACACAAGATGGATTGAAGATGTTCTGTGTTTTCAAATATGACTTTATTGATGTAATTTTATAATCATGAAGCTCTTTCTAAGTATACAATGTTTCCATTTGCAGACCTTTCATGTGTAAACTAAAGAACTCTTAGGCCCCCCAAGGCACCCATGGGATCATAAGGAGACACAAAGATTGCATTTACCTCAGGCTGGCTCTGCATGTAACAATCCATCTTATAGAACAACAACAACATAGACAGTAACAGATTTTGCAGTCCGGTCTCTGTAATCTCATAATCTCTAACATTACTAAGACAACTGTTCTAAATCAAATCATCAAATTAACTGAACATATATGGGAAACCTGGTCAGTGTTAAAGGGAATAATGTAACAATTATAAAACACCTGTGTCATACTGTATATACCCCACAAACACACCCTAATCATGACTGTTATGTAAACCAATCGCAAATCATTTTGTATGATTAAATGAAATGTGAAATAACGGCAACTTAGTTTTGCTACTTTACGGAAAAATCTTAAGAAGAATGATAACTATGATTTACATAGTGCCTTTCAAGAAACTCAAAGATGTTTACAAAGAGTGAATAATCAAACTTAAAAGGTTAATGTTAAAAAACACATTGAAGAGGAGAGTTTAGAGGAATTTCTCAAATACAGAATGTAGACCCAAAGCTGAGTGTTTTTTGTTCCTGACACCATGTGAATAGTTGGAGGAGGTCGACAATTCCCCAAGGCGTAGGGTGCTGAGCGATTTGCAGGTGAGAAGATCTTAAGTGATGTGGTACTAAACAGGCAGCCAGTGGAGGTTTAGGAGAGAGGGACTAATATGCTTGTAAGGATTAGTGCGTGTTACTGGACTAGCAGCTGAGCTTTGGACTGGAGCCAGTCCAGGGCTCTGTTGGTGATCCCAGAGGACCTGCAGTAATCAGGTTGGGTTGGAGCAAAGCATGGATCAACCTGTCTGTTACAGCCAGATATAACTAACTGTAGAGGATTGTTATGGTGTTATGGGATAGGGTGCTTTTGTAAATTATTATAAATATGTTAGCCTGGAATAAAAGTGTGGAGTCCAGAATTGCGCCAAGGTTGCAAACATCCTCGGGTGATGAGTTGGCGCAACCATCACTGTCAATCAGTTGGAGCTAGTCGGGCTTTGGGTTGCACAACATGATACGATTGCATTTGAAAGCTGACAAGTTGTTGTTGGGACAGCGGTGTGTAGGGTTCGGTAGAGTGTGTCATTCTGGTAAAAATGCAAACCCAGCCTATGGTAATGAATAATCGGTAATGTTGAACAGAAGGGGTACAAGACCTCCCCTTGAGGTATGTCATGGTTAATTTCTTCGACTATTAAGTAAAACACCATCTTCTTCCCAGTCTATGAGTTGTTGAGGTTCTGGGAAAAAAACATTGACTACTTAATGTGTTTACATGGAAACATTTGAACAAACTTGGTAAGAGCTAGAATCCAAATGAAGATCTAACAAATGGAATGCCCAAAACTCTCTATGCATAGGGAATGGAGATTAAAGCTGGTCTCAAATGTCACATTGCAGAGTGATCCATGACTCTGGCGTGTTCGAATGGATACTGAAAGCTGGGAAAACGGGCTCCTTAAACACAGTCTTAAAGGTGTGAAGGCGTTCCCTGCGCGATTTGATGGCGTAGAAGGACAGGGTTCCGCTTTCATAGTCAAGCGCCACCTCAATCTTAATTGGATGTTGGAGTGTCTCCCCCAGTGCAGCATTGCTAGAGGAAGAGCACACAGTAAGCTTGCCATTTTTCCATTGTAGTCTCCAGGACACCGAGTTGTGCCCTAGGCGACTATGGTCTCCACGGCGAGGGATGGTCTTGTAGCACACACCAAGGGACCACATGCAATTGGCGCCTACTTCTACCACCCAGACATGCGTGCCTGCTGAGAAACCCTGGGTGCACATGATCTGGGGCACGCTTATGAAACGCTCCGGGTGGTCTGCGTAGAGCTGCTTGGAAGGGCTGTATTTGACTGTGCGCAGGTCGTTGGACACCAACAAGCTGGGGTGCGCCGTGTAGACGTTGAAGGTGATCTCCATGGGGTTGAGCAGGATGTGAAGAGTATCGAGGAGGCGGACCATTTCTGTGCGGAAGTCGTTGGTTTTGAGGCCTGTCTGGAGACGCTTGGTGTTCAGAGCAACCTTTGAGGGAATTGTGCTGGGAGTACTTGCCGTGGCGACATCTCTCAGTTTCTGTTCAATCAGCATGAATCTGACGAGTAAGAAAATGAATTAAATACATTTGCTGTCACAATGTATATACAAAAATATGCATGAGCTTTTCATAAAGGCATTCGAGGATTTAGATTTGGTTTTGCCAATAAAAATGTTCTTAGAACCAAATTTGGCTGCAGTTGACTGTACAAGTATTTTTGGTGTTTGTCTCGACCAGCTTTGCACATCTAGAGATAGAAATCTTAACAATTATTTTTTTGTACAATAGGTCAAGGTCTGTCAGACTGGACCGGACCTCAGTTTTCAAGTCTGCATTGATCTAAAACATTCCATTTATCTTCTGACTGCACATTTTAAGCCAAAATGCCTAGTCAAAAGTCATGTTTCCTAATACGATTGCCCTGTATTTGCCGCCATCCATCTTCCTATCAACCCTGACCAGCTTCTAAGTCCGTGCTGAAGCAAAGTATTCCCACTGTAAGATGTTGCCACCATCATGTTTCACAGTGGGGAGGATGTGTTCAGGGAAGTGTGCAGTGTTAGTTTTAGCTCCACATATAATACTTTTTGTGCATAAACGGCAGATCACTCACTTAGGATTGGAGGTCAGTCATCTCAAATGGAGGAGCATAAGTATCTTACAATTTTTAAAACCAAGCCGAAGGGTTCGCTTTTGGTCTCGTCTGACTAGAGTACTTTCTATAACATGTCCCCAACATGGGGCTTTCTTGTTGCCACTCTTCTATATAGGCTACATTTGCAGAGTGCATGACTAGTAGTTGCACAGTAAACACACAACTCCTCAGACGGTAGCATTGGATGTGGGATATATGTTAAAGAAGGCTGAATACATATGCACATAACACTATCCAGGATTTTATTTATAAAAGAATTTAAAACTGAAGTTGCTTTGCCCAATTTACAGTTGTACTTTATCATCTCAGTCTATCACATAAAATCCCAAGAAAAAACATTGAACCTAAAAGTTGTGAATGACAAAATCCACAGCTCAAAACATTTTTAATGGGACATGTTTTAGGGTTGTTAATCATTGTTGGCTGTTTTGGTGCTAATGCAAACTGACAACAGGTGCAATATAAGGACAACAATGAGACTGCCCCCAAAACAAAAATGGTTTTGCAAGTGGAGGCCACAGACATTTTTTCTCTCCTTATTTTTTATTTTTTTTACTGCTTTTCAGTTGTTTTGCATCTGCCCAGGGTCAGCGTCAGTACTGGTTGCATGGGGATCATGCAGAGGTTGTACTGATAGGGTTTTCAAAGGGGGAACAGGACAAGTAAGGCCAAAGCCCTACAAAGTGACCTCCAGTAGGCCACAGGTGTGAATGTTTTAGACCAAAAAATTTGAAACTAAACTTCGTGAGGGTGGCCTGAGGGTCCAATGTCCTCTAGTAGGCCTTGTGCTCACTGTGTGTCACCATGGAGCTCCAACACCGAACATGGCAAGGGTAAACAATGGCACCCTAACTGCCATTAAGTATCGGGAGGAAATCCTTAGACCCATTGTTAGACCCTTTACTGGTGCAGTGGGTCCTAGGTTCCTCCTGGTGCTTGATAAGGCACGGCCCCATGTGGCAACAGTGTGCAGTTCATGGAGGATGAAGGAATTTATACCATCTGCCTGACCTCCACAGTAGCCCGACTTAAATCCATCTTTGGGACATCATGTTTAGGTCCACCAGGGTGCAGCTCAGATTTGATGATGCCCTGATCAGGATCTGGGAGGAGACACCCCTGAAAACCATCTCATCATCTCATAAGAAGTATGCCTGGTGTTGTCAGGAATGTGCACAAGCACAGGGCTGGCAAACAAACTGTTGAGTACCATGTTGAGCTGCTGTAATGACATTTGAGCAAATTGGACTAGCCTGCCTAGTCCGTTTTTCCAATTTTACTTTCTCAGTGGCTTTAGATTAAACCCTCTGTGGGTTGATAATTTTCATCAAATTATATGGCATCCTTTTGTTCCTAACGCATTACTTTCCAGTCCATATCAGTATGGATGTCCAGGACGAGCAGTGAATAAACAGTTCAAGGAGTATGAGTACTATATGAACACATACCTGTGTATGAAGGCAAATGTGTCTGTCTCATTGAGGGCCTCAGTCGCACTCTTCTGAGCCTCCCGCAGCAGCTGCTGCTGTTCCTCTAGTGCACTCACTCCAATCTGCCAGCTTTTGCGCCGCTGCCCTCTCTCTTCCTCCAACACCATACGCAGCCGCTCCCTGTACCTGAAAAAAAAAAAAAACATATTTCATTTTCTGCCACCAGCATGTTGTGATGGTCACTGTGGAGCAGCATCTCATGGTGAAAACTTGGTCAAACTGGCATGCGTTTTAGCTGTAAACAAAATTAATTGTACTAGCCGAGGTTCTCTAAAAGTAAATCACTTAAATGCCAATTTTTAAACGGCTGCTGAATAAACCGACAACAGGTTCACGGGTGGACAAACAAAAGAGAAACTGCTAAACTACATCACAGACATTGTAGATGTCTGTGATGTAGATGGGTGTGCATTTTTATCTACAAAAGTTCCTTGCTTAACCTGCTCTTCAAGTTATTACCAGAAGCTAAAGCGTGCATGCTCTTACTGTGAATTGAAGAAACCAGTAGCGTGCTTTTGTCCCTTTCATTTTAAAGTGAAAGCTTATCTTCAAGAGCATAAGATGAGATACCAACATGGGACCCAATGTCTTAATAATACCCTAGTACTATCCTTACACCTTGTGTAATAAAATAATTGAAAAATGATCAGTGATTTTGACATCGAGGTCTTAGTCCAGTAAACCAGTAATTATTATGGTTGTTCGTTATGTAAAGGTTTGTAAATGTTACTGGGTTGCTCTTACTAAGATTGCTGAGGATTGTGTTTCACAATTTTTGCTTTACGTAGACTTTCATTTTTATGGATAAGGCGTTAAAAACTATTTTTTTTACCAGCCCTAATACTGTTGTCGCGAAGGACTATGTAAAAAGTAGCTCCCCTGAACCCAAATCTCCAGTTGTTCCTGTTTACTCACAACGCATTGTCAGCACTGTCGCGCAGCTAGCTTACATAGGAGGTTAGATAAGTAGCAGCTTAAAGTTACCATGAGCCATTAATTCGAAAGTTGTGAGATTGGTTTAGATTCTGTTCCCTGATGCTTGCCTCAAATATACCACTTAGATATTATCTTAGTGGGTGCATGCAGTACTTTAAATGTTGGGGTTGCCTAAAGCTAACATAAACGTTTGATGAGAGTTTAGCTGACCCTTCAAATATCAATCTCTAAAACAGTAACCTCTACAGCTTTCATTAGCTGAATCTGCCAGCTGTGGACCTTTATTCTGAATGTAGATTTCCTCTGTACTAATTTCTAGAAAACCTGTCAGTAGTTTGGTAGTAAATTCACACAAATCTGAGACATATTGGTACCTCCTGGTATCTATTCCCCTTTCCTTATAGCCACTACACTAAAAGTTCCCTAAGTTACACCAATGAATCATCAGTGTCATGCTTTGGTGGAGTATTAAAAGAGTCTTAATCTACAGGCACACCATTGTAAGATTTCATCCTTGTACAGTCCCTTACCTCTCTACTATTGCAGCCATGCTATCCATGAGTGAGACCGCCTTGGTAACCATTTTGTCCCCAACAGCCTCAGAGGTTCCCTGGTCTTCGGTGGTCTTCTGAAGGAGGCTCTCTGTCAGTTGCAGTCGGGTAGAAACCACCTGCAGACATGTACAAAATGTGAGATATTTACTTTGTCTGGTTTGACATACTATCTGGAATAATTGGAGACAACCTTCTTGCACAGTATGGGAAAACAATTTATGTCAATTTTCTATTCTAGATGTCTTTATTACAAGGTGTTTCTTCTTTACTGAATAAAGATTAAGGCACAAATCAAGGCTGCAAGCTTTGACCATTGATTTGGTGTATGTTGAGTCAGTCATGACAACTAAGAACTCTGCTGAACCTTGTCAAAAGGGATCACGCTGTTCTCATCAGTCTCAATCTCTTCTTTCTGCTGTTGCATTGTTCTCAGTTATCTATTACACAGCGCTGTGTATGTGAACCACATAGTGACTGTTTTTAAGTGTCACAGATGTCAAATTTTCTTGTCTTTATCTCTGCTCAGCATATTCCTGTCATTCCAACTAGGCAACCCGATAGAGAAACCTTTAGGCAGCTAAAGTCGAATTTAGCTAATGTATCCCAATGAAGTGAAGGGACTGACTTCAGAACATCAAACACTTCATATTGTCCTTCCTCTTTCTTTTATTTTCTACGTACTTGTACATCACAATACTGTGCATTTGTAAAATGCAAGCTTGTGTCAGGTATACCCAAAAGTACTACCTTGCTGCGACTCTCCAGGGCTCGTCTCATCTCCTCTTCTGCCACACTGAAAGTGAGGACGTCGTGGTTCTGGTGATGGCCTTCTATAAAGCATGTACTGCAAAGAGACATCATGTCATTGGAACAAAAGTACTCAAGTGGACCGTTGTGGATGGCACAGGATTTCATCTTCAACTCCTTCAGAGGTTCCACCAACGCATGAACCTTGAAGGAGTCCCTCTCGTTGTGCTTCTGGAGATGCCTGCCGCACAGTGACACCTCACACTTCAGGCAGGTCTTCACCGCAGGAGTCTTCTGATCTATGCAGTTGTCGCAAAAAATGGCAGCGTCCCCATTTGTGTCCGCCGGTCCGATCACATCGTGCACCTCTTCATAAATGTTTTGGGAAGTAGCTTGGAAACCCTCGACGATGTTGCAGAGTTTGAAGTTCTTCTGCAGAGAATCGATGCCATCGTAGGCCTCGCGACACTCTGGGCAGCGTGGAGGTTCTTTGCCGCTGTCCGTGGAGCTGGCCGACTTGCAGATGCAAGCCAGACAGTAGTTGTGCCCGCAAGGGAGAACAACTGGATCGTTGTAGAGCTGAAGACAAATGGGACAGCTCAGCTCCTGTGTAAGCTGCTCCTCTTTGGATGAAAACATGTTGAAAGTTTAAGAGATTTGTAGTTTTTTTTCTTCTCCTTCAAGTTTCTAGCTCCTCTCCTGTCGCTCTTCTTGACAAAACCTTCTACACATCCGACTGAGGAGCTAGTATCGTATCGTCATTTCTCATCAAGCAAGGCTGCAGGTGCAAAAACAGGTATGGTAAAGAGCAAGGGAGGAGTGCTACTGCCTGTACTTATTGAATGCCAGTAGGAGGTTCCAAACTTGTTTGCAGGACAACATTCCATTCCGAGAGGGATGATCATCTTTGCTGCCTGGAAGTCATACCAGCATATGGGTTGCTGTTGATAGGAAAACATATGGCTCAAATCCTTTCTCCCTTTTTTTCAAAAGGAGATGTCAGAAACCTATTTTTCTTCTGGAAAATGACAGAAAGTTTCCAGTGATGTAAGAAAGAATGAATGCTTCAGGGAAGCCATTGGTTTATCTTTCTAAACTGGCTTAAAGAAAAAGACAATAGATTGGACAACAACTATAAATACATTTGATTTATTTGGACATTTTATGACAACTGCTTTTTGGTGGGCATAAAAGCAGTTTATTGAGCTTCTGTGTTTGCACGTGCAGTAGAACCAGGAAGCTGACATTGTACACCTTAGTGACTTCACATCCTCTGCAATGTCATGTCGACCATAGACACAACAACAACAACAAAGCAACAAAAGAAGAAACAGAAAAGGTGCAAGATCAAAGTTGCCATCTGAGAAAAAGGTCAAATGTTGAGCAAGGTCTGGAGCATTTCAGTGAAGGTGAAAAGACTTTCTCTAAAATTAGCAATCCGACTGTTTCAGTGGGCTGGCGGCAACTGTTTCCAAAATAAGAGGCAACAGCAGGGGCTGTGTCCAAAATCTTCTTGTTCTTTTTTCTTTTGTGTTCGGCAAAAACACAACAAATGTAGGCCCACCAGGACCTTGTGAGCGAACCTTTCCATCAGCACACCTTATTCCATTCAGTGTTATTCAGAACAACAAAGACATACAATGGTATATATGTAGTGATACTGCCTGTATATTGATTCAAATGTTGAATAAAGCTTGGGAATTTTCCACTTTTTTCACTTGCTGATTAATGAAATGCTGTTGTACGTGTATTCCTTTGACTGTTTTTTTTTTCTGGCACGCCTTGCTGGTAATCACCCGTTGATCTAGCAATTCAAGCCTTTGAACGAACCAGTGCTGGGAAATGCCATGGACTCTTATGAGACACTGGATGTTTTCTGTGACAAGTGGTTTACAACAAATGGAAGGTGGTAAGATAAAACCGTCCTGTGACACAATGTGAAAGTTCATCTCATATTTACTCACAATGATGACGGTTCAGCCAACTCAAAACATACAGAGTTGTAATAATTTGCTAAAACCATCCTCCATCTTCCCACATTGGTTCACGTCATCAAAGTTGCCATGTGAGAAAAAGGTCAACTGTTGAAGGACAAGCGTGTTTAGCCACAAATGCACCAAACAAACACTTTGCAGCTGGTTTTAAAGTGAGAATTATTGTTTTTACAGAAGATCCATTGTTCTGTGTGTGCTGTACCATTTGGTGATCAAGTCAATGTGCAGGAAATAGGACACACTGTCAATGGAAGTACTTTGTACATGTAAGTTTTGGGTTAAAAAGCTTTATGTTGTGAAATAGTGTGATCAGGAAATATATGAATATCCTCTGCCTGAATGTGTTGTTCTGTAATTATTTTTTTAATTATGTACATTTTTACAAATTTATTTCATACCTGAATGGGCACATCATTTTATATTTGTTCTGTCTGATCACATCGTTTCTTGCAGAATTAGATGTAAGGATCAGTAACTTTCCACCTAATGCTTTTAATCTTTTTTAAGCAGCTACTTTTTGTTTCTACTTATGTGAAGGTATATTGAAGTATCACTCTTGAGTCCAAGATTTACACACCTCTGGTTGTAGGTCATCATGGTTGCAGCAAATAGTGACAGAAAATAACAAAAATCACATTCCGCATGAGGAAAGATATTGTGCATCTTTTACCCTGGCTTAGCATTACATGTATATATAGTTAAAAGCAGATATTTATATAAACTGTAAATACACACACAAGTTGTCTTTCCAAACTAACCTTTTTCTGTTTCTGGTCATGAATTATTACCAACATTATTTGCATTGACTAAATGTCAGAGAAAGGACATTTCTATGCAATTTTTAGAACTTTCATCAAAGTCAGACTACACCATTTGAAGTGTTTTTAAAGCTTCAGGCACTGACCTTAACTGACTTGCTGTATCTGTGACTTCGTACACCAACTTTTGTGAGGACACATGTGCAGGCCTAGACCTTTCACACATACAACAAAATAAGCCATGGTTCATTTTTCCTCTGAAAAACCTGCGTAGGACCAAGGAAGAGCAGGGACCAGGCCTGGCACACAGCCCTAACTGCTTCTACTGCAGTTTTGAAAGGCGTCTGTTCCCACCTCTCACCAACCTGTCCACATCTCACCCCGAGACAAAAGCTCCCTATTCACCAACCACCCTATTCTCCTTATATACCCCCCTACATGGATTTGAGATCAATGAGGAAAATGTAAAAAAGACTCTCTCAGCATCTGAAGACCAGAGAAGCTCCAGGACCTGACAAGCTACAAACCTCATGCTTTAGAAGCTGCACTGACAAACTGGCTCCCATTCTCACTCAAATGTTCATCAAGTTTCTGGAGCTGTGTGAGGTAACCCTCATGCTCCAGCTTCATCCCAGTCTCCAAGAAATGCACTTTCATGGGGTCCAATGACTACAGGCCTATTTTTCCTGATGTCTGTGGTCATTAAATCCTTTCAGCAACTGGACCTGGAGCATTTGAAAGAGATTATAGGCACACTGCCGGACCCCCTGCAGTTTGCTTACTGGGCTTTTGCATTTGCACCAGGTGGTTGAAAGACTGCAGCTACAGACACTCCCATGGCGTCTGGGCCTGGTTGAATGCTACATGCAGTTGGAGTTCTGCATTTGGGCTTTCGACTATTTTTCTCTGTGTCGCTGATTCAACTTGACTTTGTTTATAGGTGAGTAATTAGAGAGAAATTAAGTTCAGCGTGGAGCTACGCAAAGCTGACATGCAGCTTTGGTTCAGTCCAGCTTTCTTTCTCAATTCTCACCGAAGCTGAACAAAAACTGGAAGCATTTGGGAATGACAGCATTTCAGTCGTAAAGTGGCGGGATAAATAAACTAGCAGAGAGGGGGGTCAGTGGATGCTGAGGTGCAGGTTGATCAGCTTTCTGCAGAGCTTCTAACTCCACGTGGCCTTCAGACTGGCAGTGGTGAAAAGTAATGTCCACTCTGGACTCCTGAATAGTGAGCACGTGTTCTCTGGAATAGGGCATCATTCATATCAAACCCTAGAATGGCATGTCACACAAGTTTGTTTGTGTATCGGAGCAGATAAGTGGATACCTTTGGCAGTATAGTCTATATCAAGGTATGTGTCTAATTATGTTTAAATCTTTAAATACATCAAATGATCTTTCTGATAAACTGTGTATGTGTTATAAATAGTTGCCTTGTACATTATAATGAACTTATTAAATAGACCTAAACCAAACTGCACAGACATTTGATTGTGAAACTCTAGCGATCCAGCATAGTATTTCAGCTCCATGATGGTTTTTATTTGAAGGAAATCCAACAGAGGCGATTGTAACTTCTGGGTTAAATATTTTCCTTTACCTGTTATATCAGAATATACCTAAAGTCTGTCTTCGCAGACCATTGATCCACTAGTTTAAATTTTGCAAATAACAGGAATCTGTTTTTTCTTCTGAATGTAGTCAGCAGTCTGCATTGTCGCCTCTTGTTGCCCATATTTTCACTGGAAAGCCCTCATGACCGACACAAGATTCTTTGAATTTTGCCTTTAGTTTATTTTTTTCCCCCTGTGGCCACGGTCTGTTTGCTTCCCTTTTTCCAGTTATCAGTTTGTCCTTGTGCGTTCTCCTGCTAACCTGCATATGAACTCCACCCTGGTTCATTTGGGCCTCATTGTTCACACCTCCCAACGTCTTTATTCTGCATTGTCATCTGTCTTCTGGAAGATTCTCATTTGATGTTTGCGGTACATTCCTGTCTAATCCTCCCAGTGCAGTCTTTTGAACTGATTGAAGACTGGTGTATCAGCTTTTCTTTTTTTACCTGATTCTTGCCGTTGACTCTTATGTTGTTCACATCTTAATTATTTTTGGATTTTGTGCCAAAGCAATCTGTTGGAATGCTTAGTCACACCAAGCTTTCATGCATTTTACTGTCAACCTTCATGCCTTTATTATTGAACCAGTAGCTCCAAACTGCGACTTAAAAACTAACCTGTATGTTTCTCTTGCTCTCTGATTGTTTTAACAGATACATTAAGGATGTATGACAGCAAATTAACTATTAAAGACTTAGCAGCAGGTATTGCTTTCTTTTTTCCTTTGCATTATAGTGTTTAGTCATAGGACAGGTGCATTTGCTTATTTATTTTGTTGCCATGAGTCTCTGCAATAATCCTGGCTGATCATGTCCAGTTTTCTGACCCAAACTGTTACTGCTGATAAAAACAAACTGATGTTCAAGAATAATCCAGGAACCACAGATGCCCAAGCCTATTACAATCTGGAAGTTGTTGAAGTGCCATTGTGGTTGCCCACATATATAACAGGCTTAAGATCAACATGGATTGACAGGATGGTGACCACAAAAACGAAATGTCTGTTCCAACTTCGACACCTTAAAGCAGGGGTGTCAAACTCATTTTGGTTGAGGGGCTGCATACAGCTTAATCTGATCTCAAGAGGGCCACACGAGTAAACTCATTGTAAGATTAAATAGAACTAATAAATGTGGACTTGTTGTTGATTTTTATATTAAGTTAATTTCACTTTTACACAATATATTATGAATAACCTCAGCGTTTTTAAGAAAAGTATGTGCAATTTCAACAATACTTTTACTCAGTTAAACATTTACTTGTGAATTATGCATAAGAACTGATCACAGTGATTGTACAATGTTGAAAAACATTTACTCACATTTTTTGGAACTTAAAAACACTGTCCTGCATGACAAAATACATCAAACAGATAAAAAATAAGAAATTATTTGAAATTTTCCACACCTGAAGCTTAATCTGCTAATTAAAACACAGCGCCCCTCGTGGACAATATAGGAACTGCATATTTTCAATTAAACGAAGTACATGTTTTTTTCAATCATTCTCTTCCTTTTATCTTGTCCACTTGTGAAAGTCAAATCTGATGAGCTCTTTGTGGCATCTTATTGCCACATTGCCAGACAGGACACTGGAAAAAAAAAAGGGACATTTTTTTATTTTTATTTTTTTATAATGATAATGCATTTAGCCACAGGGCCGGACTAAATTGTCTGGCGGGCCGGATCCGGCCCGAGCGCCATATGTTTGAAACCCCAAAGCTTGACTGTATTTTGCGGCTGCCAACACAGACAAGCCAAATGCATTCTGGACCAAAGTTGTATGATTAAACAAGACAAAAATGGAGATTTGCACCTGATCAACATACATGCTCTCTATGAGGAATTGCTGCAAAGTCAATGACACAATGCAGGCGACTGTCCGCTGTGGCTATGAGCTCTACCAGGACTGAATGCTGGAAGTCAATGACTAGATGGACTCTGTTGGGTTTCCATAGATGGAAACACTTTCACCAAACTGTCTGGATGGTTTGATTGAATCGACTTTGTACAGGGATTTGAGATGACACGTGTTGTGAATTGGCGCTACATAAATAAAATTGAATTGAATCAACTGCTTAAGACTTGGAAAGGTTTTCCAAGAATATGGACACAGTAGGACAGCTGGTGTAAATTTTATGAAGCAAAAAAAAGTTGATTGTGTTTCTGAGGTGATTCCCGGATTCCTTCCTTGGTCCCTGCTGGCTTTCATCAACCTTGCCTGCAAGATGAATTCCCCGCGGTATTTGTGAGTTCACAAACACACGAGAATCCATCTTGCACTGCTGTAGCTTCAACCGTTTGTGTCCGAACCAAAAACGCTTTGGGCCAGTCACGTTGCAGTATTGTGCTTTATGGTAGGACATACCGGTGCAAGAAGTGTATTACTAGTAGCGGTCAAGTATGTTGGTGGTAGCATTTTGTTGAGGGTATGGTTCAGTATTAGATAGAAGTAATACCTTAATATCCTTCAATTTCACCTCTAGCCAACAGCTAGGGTTGAGCAGAACTTGGACACAACTGAGTGTTTTAACTGGACATTGAGCTCAAATGTTAAGCTTCTGGATTGGCCCTGATTTAAAGTGTAATTAAAAACTCTGTTAAAGGAAGGCCTCATCCTTTCTTTTAAGTTGAATGGCCAAATACGCATCCTGAAGGACCCCAGAAGCTCAAGGATGTCTACATAAAGCACATGGTCAAAATGCAACTTGCTCAGGGAGATTTAACCAAATATCAGTGGGGCGTACACATTTCTTTTAGGGCCTGTGTATCATTTTCATCCTGTACAGATTTGGGGAAATCCAGCATAAATTCAGACCTCTGCAAAAAAAATAAAAATAAAAAAATCCTTGTTTTTGGCTAACTATTGAAGTGTCAGCTGTTGTGCAAACCACAAGAAAGTACTGGGAAAATAAATGAATAAAAGTCAAACATGGTGAAATAACCACAGACCATTTTGAGTCTAGGACATCTGCAGTGAGCCAAACCGAACACCATTTATTTATCCATCTCTTTATTAGCATTTGGGTTATATTCTGCTTTTACCTTTTTATCCAGGTTGTACAAGGTATTTCACATTTTTACAGGATATTTCAGTTTAACTCTCTCTTTGTTCTACATTATTGTGACCAGCAGATGGCGCTGTATGTTTCTTTTTTTTTGTAACCACCATAGACAATTGATGGTTGCCACAGCTGCATGATGTTCAGGAAGCTTCATGACAGGTTTCTCAGAAAACATCTGAGCCTTTAAGCAGAAAAGAAATCTACTAGAGCTGCATTGTTTTGTCTGCTTGTAGGATTGGTTTTATGTTCATTTAAGTATTTTTTCCTCATCTCTTCTCTCTGAAGTGAGCAGATAACCCCCTGACTATCAACTCGCTTAGATGTGCGTAACGCTAGTTTAACATGGGATTCCGTATGTTGATTATTTTACGTGTAAAGTATAAGTCAGCTGGGGATTTTCTTTTGTTTTAAGTTATATTTCTAGATCCCCAGACAACAGCAACATCCTTGTCTTTGCAGTCATGTTTTTTTTTCTTATTGGGGAAAAGCAAAATGTGTTAAAACAACACCTGATATCTTGTTTTTGTTTTTCTTGCAGATCTTTAATTCTATCTTGCCTATTGGAGGTTTTTGTTTTACAATGTTAGGAATCAGATGTTTTGGATATTCGTTGTTGGTGCAAGCAGAAAAAAAGGACAAGTGTTTTAGTTTCAGTGGGATTCAAAAGAGGAGAAGTGTTGAGTAGCTGCCCTGATGAAAGCGAGCAGGATTGTAAAAAAGGTTGATGTTTTCTTTTCATTTTTAGAATGCAAAAAATCTAAAGACTTCACCTTGACCTTATATTTAGAATCGTTACAAAGTGTGCTAAGACACAGTGTGCCAGGAGTGTGATGAAAAGTTTCCTCACAAAATCAATGACCAGAAACTGTCAGACAATTCTGTAAAATATGTTTTTCTTCCTCCTGTAATAACAGTAACAGGCAGCAAAGTATGATATCAGACGCCTAATGCTCCCATGCCGTCCTTTTTCAGAAGCATCTCTTTTTCCAATTATAGACAAGCTTGCAACCACAGGCCTTTTGTTGGTTCCTTCATCTCACTGTTATGTAAAACTAGTGCCGTAATCACAGCTCTTGATAAACTCACAGAACCTGATTATCAGGATTCAGACTGTGCAAGTAAACTCTGCCTCCAAAAACTCTGCTGTAAATGCACTGAGTAACCCTGTCTGTTTCCAGGACAAAATGTAATGAAGGATGGGCAAAACCTGAAGAGAGAAAAGGGAAAGGTTTACTACCCACCAGCCATAAGATGCATTGGTTGTTTCTCAGAGACTGAACTGGTTAGTTTGCATTTTAGAACCACCTTTTGTTGCAATCTGCTAGACTTTGAATCTTTGCCCAAAAATGGCTCAGTCAGCATATTACCAAGAAAGTGTCAAAATTATTGTATGTTTTAAGAAATAAAAACAAACCTAGTTGAAACTGAAAGATTAATGTTGAAATGTCTTTGAACGTCAATTTTCTTGTAAGGCCTTGTTGATACCAGTCATTGTAGAGGAAAAACCCCAAAAAACTACACATCAAAACCAAAAGAGATTCGTAAAAACTCCCAGAATGCACAGAATGACCCACTGTCTTGCACAGCTCCCAGGAGGGAGGACTTTCACTGCTGTAATCCCCCAGCAGCTCTTTTTTTTTTACGCCAACAGCTCTCCACAGGCGGCAGCATGGAGGACACATGCAACAAAATCTCACTTGCTCAGCAAAAATTTATCTTCATTGGATCCAGAGTAAAGTACAGTTTCCTGTTTGTGTATCCAGTGACTGTACATTGGCCTAATACCCTTGAACCTGGCAGTCCAAGCTCATGCAGCCCACCATCTCTCTCACTCTCTGTCACACACACACACACACACACACACACACACACACCAGAATTGAAGTATTCTGTTAATAAACTCAAGTATTTGCATCTTACACATGTGTGCAGTAGCCTACTTGCTGATTTAAGAACATCAGATTCATAATACCACACCTCTTTTTAATATATATATATATATATATATATATATATATATATATATATATATATATATATATATATATATATATATATATATATATCCCATCCATCCATCCATTTTCAAACCCGCTTAATCCCTCATGGGGTCGCGAGTGGTGCTGGTGCCCATCTCCAGCTGTCAAAGGGCGAGAGACAGGGTTCACCCTGGACAGGTCGCCAGTCTGTCGCAGGGCAAATATATATATATATATATATATATATATATATATATATATATATATATATATATATATATATATATATATATATATATATATTTATATTTTTATATATATATATATATATATATATATATATATCTATATATATATATATATATATATATATATATAAATAATAATAATAATATGCCCTGTGACAGACTGGTGACCTGTGCGCAACCCTGCCTCTCGCCCTTTGACAGCACCATCACCCCTCACGACCCCACAAGGAACAAGCATGACAGTAAATGGATGGATGGATAATATAATATAATATGTTACATTATATGATATGATTAAAATATTTAATACATGATTAATACATTTTAATACATTTAAATTACTAGAAATTAACTGATTCACTGAAGTTGTGTCCCACAAAAATCTATGTAGCACGGTAGAGAAATAGGACAAACAGTGAATCACATGACACAGGGGAAACAATCTAAATAACCATTTAACCCAACGGTCCGAGCAAAAGGTAAGTTATCTCTTCTATTTTTCATGTTCCAACCCTCTGGGCCTCAACTGGGAGTATCATTCTAACCAATGCCACTCTAGTTAGTCATATTATCAGATTAGAAGTAGATTCTTTTTTTATTTTGAATTCCGTAATAATACTCATTCTGTCCTTGGCATCAACACTAACATTACATTCTGCAACTAGCATCTATTCCTGAAAACAAGATAACATTAGCACAGATTTTCAACCCTATTGTTGGAATTAGACCATTAATGTCTCTAATAAGCTTTTTTCTTTTGAGCAACCATGTTATGCTAATTTAAACACTTTACAATATCATTTTAGAGAAATATTACTGAATTACTTTCTAAAGTGATGCAGGTTTGATCTTTTGCCCTTTTAGTAGTTTGATTTGATGCAACATGTTCACGGGCCGCTGGGCAAGGCACTTAACAGCATACCAATCTACATACTGGTGTACAAATGTGGGCATGTAAGTGTGACCTGGTGTAAAGCTCTTTGGGTGGTCTGTGTGACTTTGTTATGAGTCACATATAAGGTTATATAGTGCTCTTAGTGAACTGTATCAATTTAATCTATTTACCATTTAGCATTTTAGTGGATACTTTCTTTTCATTCTAGAAAGAAAAGAAAGCGGGTATCTATTGAAAAGCTGGCCAAACTGGGTTCCACCAAGCATGGTAAAACAACAACAAATAAAATATTTAATAAATGCTTACCTTTGATGATTTAACTGGATGGAGTCAAATATTTCATAGTTTATTTCACAATTCACACAATACTATAAAATAAAGGCTACATTTTTCAAAAGTTCTGATGTTTCAATTTTATTCCAATTCTTATGAATGAGTGTGCATGTTCTTTACAGGTGGTTTGACTTCATCCCAGAAACAAGTAAGTTAACTTGAAAGGCCGATTTAAAGAGCCCTTAGGTGTAAATGAAGGGCTGTCTGTTTCTCCGTGCTGCCACTGTGACCTGTCCAAGATGTCCCCCACTCTCCCTTTTGTTGATCACTAGTGATAGGCACCAGGATCATTGTGGCCTGGCAGGGAAAATATTAATTTTATCCCAGCTATTACATGTTGAGTATTACAGATTAAAGATTGTTCTTTTACAATTTGGGTTTAAAACTGGGTAAAAACCACAACTCAGGCCTGTTGACCCAAGACTGAACGAACTGAATAACCCAAACTCTGTTCTTTGTGTCCCAGCAGGTTTAAAGGAAAACTTTTTACATTAAAAGGTATAGAATAGAAGACTCATCATCGGTTTCTTTTAGTTTCACCCTTTTTCTTTATGATTTTGTGCACAAAATCTGCATATTCTGTTTTTTACAAAGGACGAACACACAAAATTGGAGGGTATGTTGATGATTTTTACTCAGTTTTCACACAAAGTTATTCCTTTACGGATTTTTTTATTTTTAGCAGTCCAGGAATGACGGTGCTGAGCTGTGAATGCTCACCGAGATGGGGGGAGGGCAGTACCTTGCTGTGGAGGAAATCTGGAACCTATAAACCTCTGCAACTTCAGGGACAAGGAGCGAACGTCACAACGGTCGGATCTGGTTGGCTGCGCAACAGATCTCTCTCTCCTCCTCAACGCCTTAAACGGACCAATCGGTTAGGACTCGTTCCTCTGGTGCTCTGAAGCTCCACTGTCCTAAAATGCGTTCCAGGCCAATCAGGGATCTGAGAGGGAGGGCAGCTGAAAGATTCCCAGTCGCCTGCCTTTAAAAATGTGCGCTCCGTTTGCCGTTGTTTCACATGCTGCTTCAGGAGAATGACGTGAGAAAGTTTGTGCCTCGTAATGCATGCGTACAGAGGCTGGAATCACTGTCGGGGTTCCGCACGTGTGGGTGAAGGAAATGACATCGGCTGCTGGCTCTTCCTCTTCGGCTTGATCAGATGTACCCCAGGGAGAGGTTGCGAGGAAACTGACAACAACAACAGAAGATCAGACAAAGCAAAAGAAAGACCAACTGAAGACAAACAGAACAGAGGAAGAAGAAAGACACCTTAGCAAAACAACATCTGGATAAACGCGAGATTGAAGGACGAGGGACAATTAGAAAATAAGAAGAGGAGAAGTGTGGTTAAGCATGAGAGAGGATGAGCTGTCCAGAGATGAGCACCCTAAAGGAAGGGTGGTTCCCAAAGAGAAGCTGGCAAGACCGCTTTCTAACGCCTGCCCTGTTGTTGTAGCCACGCCGGGCATCACCGGGTGTAAACGTCCTTTGGGCTCACACACCGAGCATCACCTGATTCCACTCGCCCCCACCTCAACAGAAGACGGCGACAGGCTCAAACCCGGGGATGACGTTCAGATATACACCCCAACGGGCCCCAAAAAACTCAAAAGGAGCCCCACGCATCATCCGCCTTCCTCCAGCCCCTGCCTTTCTCCCGTACCAGGTCACAGTCCCGGAGGACTCCCCACCCTGGAGGACCCACACGCCCAGCGGACCATCGCCAACATCCGCGAGCGCCAGCGGACGCAGTCGCTGAACGAGGCGTTCGCGTCGCTGCGCAAGATCATACCGACGCTTCCCTCGGACAAACTGAGCAAAATTCAAACCCTCAAGCTGGCGTCCCGCTACATTGACTTTCTGTACCAGGTCCTGCAGAGCAACGAGATGGACAGCAAGCTGGCCGGGTGTAACTACCTGGCCCACGAGAGGCTGAGCTACGCCTTCTCTGTCTGGAGGATGGAAGGGGCCTGGTCGACCATGTCCGCTGGTCAGTAGCTGGGCCGGAAAGCTCAACGACGTTGGCAGGGAAGGATTGATACAAACCGAGCTCTTCTGTAAGGCCCATTTGGCTGTACCTCTCGATTGTTTTTGTGAATCAATCAGACTGATGTATCGTTGGATTGTTGTTATTTAAATTTTTTAACTGATTGTTGGGGGGGGGGGGGGAGAGACGCTGGGACCTACTCAAAGTATGACCTTCTTGTAAATGTGTACTCTGTTTACATCTAATCCAGTTAAGGTTTGGAACCGATAGCAGGTGAAACAGCTGGTCTTCATTCAATATTTCAGATTATAGACTATCTCTGCAGATTTCCCTCTGTATATGAAGAGATCTGCTTAAGACCTATCTATCCGCTCTCTTAGGTTCTAAAGTTAGAATGCTGGTTTCATCAGCTAGTCCCACTTTTTTCATTGAATATATAAACTTTACAAAAATATCTTTATTTACATCTGTTTCTTGTCTTGGCATATAAAAGGTACATTTCTGCAAGGTATATAAAACTAAGTAGTTATAGGGTTAAGATGAAACACTATTAAAACTGATCCTGGTCTTTTGCCTTGCCCAAATCCTTATGACTTTTCATTTTCCAGCCCTCGAATCCCCCGGCCACCTCTGAACTTGAGTAACAGTGGAAAATATAGCCGTGGGCAGTTGCCTCTTTAAAACAAAACCAGGCCCCCTTTGTGTTATTTCCCAGTTCCAAAGAGAAACTCCTGTTGAAATATTTTCCTCTCTTTTCTGGCTCCCATTTTGCTGGCATGGCACGAAGCTCTGATACAGCTGACGAGGAGGCGTAATGAAAACAAACAGTCTTTTTAAAGCCATTAATCATGTGTGTCATCATCAAAGGAGAGGCTGATGTGGCTTCCCGCTGGGGTTAGCATAAACCGTGGGGAGTGATGAAGGAGGTGAGAGCTGATTTATGCACACAAACGTGGACATGTGCATAGGTGTAGCTGTTTGCATGTACGCATTTCCTACAAATTGCATGTTTTTTCAACGAGCGACGTTCTCAAAATGCGTCCATAGCATTTGTTTGACGCCAGAAGCGTTACAAAAGTATACATCATATTTGCATTATTGAAATTGTATTATTTATTCCTTAACCTAGCTCCTATTTCGACAAGAGAACTACAAAGGGTATTTGGCTGGCAGGTTGTTAAGTTCCAAAACAAATCCATGACGAACCACTTCTTCCTCTGCTGCCAGCATGCAAAAAGATCGGCAACCCATCATTTGTTACAAGGAGAATTTTCCAACTGAGGGGAATTTTTTTTTTCTTTTTTTAATCCTGCAGTGATCCCAGTGTGGTCTCATAAGGCTTAACTTCCCTGGCATGTTAGAATATTCTAGACATTTCAAAATAACTCCTCGTCCAAAAGAGAATAAACTTAATCTTGCAAAGAATCTGCCAAAATGTTCTGAATTACTTTTCTATTAAAAACATTTTATATTTGTTCGAGCTAATTGTGTTTGCCATTTTTGAAAATTCTTTGATTTTGAGAAATCAAAAAAAAAAAAAATTCTTTGGTTCGTTTATGGCTCTGTTTGTGTCTGAGTTACCTTCAAGCAGGTATCTGGTTTGATTATATTTTAGTAAAAGTGCTCTTCTCAAATAAACTGCATACAAATACTCCCTCTATAACCTTTTCAGATTCTAAAAATCCATATTTGTGTTGCCTCTGTAACATTCTACCTATTGTTTATAGTCCAGCTGATAAATAAAATCTGATCTCTCACATGATTTGGCATTAAATGGCAAATCATTTAGGCTAAGTGTAACTCACCCAAAATATATTTTTTTAACTGTATAAACTGTTACTGTGCACTTCTTTTTACATTGTCATGTAAATTTATTCAAGCCTGCATTTTTTGCCTTAAAACTATCTTAGTGCTGCCCTCTTAGGGTTGAATCATATGGAGCAAGAGATTTGACATTGTAAAATCAAACATTGAAAAATTAAACGTTGAAAAATTGCTTGCAATGACATGGAAAAAAAGATTTGGCATTGAAAAATTAGACATTAAAAAGTCAAACATTGTTTTTCCAGTGACAGCTGAAGGAACTCTGCATTGACACTGAAAATGTCTCTCATTGAATAAAAGCTGCAGCATAAAATGAGAATATCATCATAAGTTTTTACATTCTAACAATGTTATGGCTTTTCAGTGTCTAATTTTTCAATGCCAAATCTCTTTTTCTAAATCATTGCAAGTGATTTTTAAATGTTTCATTTTTTAATGTTTGATTTTACAATGCCAAATCTCTTTTCAATGTCGCTGCAAGCTGTCACTGTTTTAGCTCTATAAAACGGTGGCTATTGCAGTTGAATTTTCCTCTTGGTTCAAACAGTAGCCTACATGCTTTCATCATCATATTGAAAAGCATCACAGTCAGACACATGGCCCAGTCACTCTAAGGAGTTTGATAGCGTTTAGCATTTGTTACTGCTTGGAACGTTAGCTCATGTTAGCAATTATACTGTAAACATCACTTTACCCCTCAGAAACTGCACCCACCCTGTCCTCCACTGCTTTTCCGTCAGGGTTAGTTACACTTTAAGTTGGCAGTTTTAATTAATGTTGTGCTGATGCCATTTTTTGGCCCCGATACCGATACCAGTATTGGCCGATACCGATACCATCTGTTTGAATTTGATGTATGTGTGTGTGTATATATATATATATATATATATATATATATATATATATATATATATATATATATATATATATATATATATATATATATATATATATATAAAGAACTGCATACTACTTTTTATTGCCTACCTGGAATGGGTGACAATAGTTAAACAAACTTTTGGCTCTCAAAGGCCAAAATAGTGCAACTTTCATGAACTTATATAACATGTATAATAGTAGTCGGGAGAGAGAAGGCTGCGTTCAAGTGACATACAAACATAAAAATCATCATGGTATTGGTGCCCTATTTGGTATCGGTGCCCTATTTGTTGGTACTCGCCGATACCGATACCACCATTTTAGTGCTGGTATCGGTATCGGTGCAACACTAGTTTTAACCAAACATTATGTTAAATAGACTAACCCTGTACATGTGTGACATTAATATGCATCCCAAGTTATCTAAACACAGGTGTGAACACACTCAAGATGCTTTGAGGACAGTCATTCTCAGACTCCCTTTAAATGTGGCATTGGACACCTGCATTAGTTGTGGTTGGTGTTGTGGACATGTCTTAGGAAACAGTGAAGGATAACCCACTGACATCGTGTGACTCCCCTCAAGCAGCAAGTTACCTGGACATTTTTTTGTTTAAAAAAAAATAAAAAAATTAACACTAAGCAAAATCACATCTTAACACGAGGTCAGAACAGGTCCAGTTTGCTGGATGTTAGCGAAGAGACTAGAACACGACTCTTGACTTTTCACAGACCACAGTTTGTTTTAGGATGAAATAAGAAATGGTAAGATGGTAAAACTATGTAGTATAAAAACATTAATGTCAGTGGGTTGTGTTTATAAGAGTTCCCACTAGAGTTCCCCACTTTGTTCACTTAAGCTAACATTAGCATTTTAGCTGCTATGCTGTTAATGTAAGCTAAATCTAGGTATGTCACTGATAAAAATGTTAATGACTTAATGTTGTTGTTCTTGCCTTCTTCTAAAAGAGTGTTTAGTGGGTTGTTTTACCCTCTTAAAACTGCTTGGTGAAAACAGTCCTGAACAATTTCCTGAACTTCTCCTTTCCGTCACAACTTGACAATAAACGCTGCAGAGATTTATTCGTCCGCCACGCCCTCTATGTCTCCTGTCTCTCTTGTTAAACGCTCTCCCCCCTTCTCCCCCGTCCTCCCTCCCTCCTTCTGGTCTCCCGTTTTTTTAACGAGGTCCCTGTGCCTTTGCCTGGCCAATCACGAACAGTTAATAACTCTGAAAAAGAGCGAGTCAATGTGCAATTACGGGGTGCTGAATATTTATAGCCTGTTTGGTCCTAAATAACATGGAATATTTAAGCTGTGTGTTTTCAGTGAAGGAGCAGCGGCCTGCTAATTGCTTCTTGGCACTTTAACAGGAATCAAATTCTGAACGTGATGATACTTTAACTTGGGAATAAAGTTCTAAAAAACTGCATTAAAAATATGAAAGAAGAAATCTGCTTTTTAGCTCAACTGTTATCTTAAAAAAAGATTTTATAAACATACCTTTACCTTTAATGTTTTCCCATTATTATATTGAACAAACCACTTTGTTCCAGTCACCTCTCTGTTCTGACCATATTTTTATTATGAGAGGTGTTAAAGCTACAGACACGTTGTTTTACTCAGCACAACATTTTGGCTGGAATTAATTTATATTCGTTTTGGCAGTGACATCAAGCATCCAGCTGGGATTCGCAAACTCTGCAGTTTGCAGGTTTTTTTTCCCCGCTGACAGCTTTCGTTGTTTTTAGTAACTGTGCAGAGTGATGAGAGGCATGATAGTACACTCCAGAGAGACGCATTAGCCTATAAAGATTATTTTGAAGCAAAACAACAATTTGGACCCTGTTTTGTTACTCGACGTTGTCAGCTTACTTTGTTTCGGTATAGTCAGGTAAAGCTTTACGGGAGTCCAATTAAAATCCCTTTCAATCAGGATGTGTGAAACACAAGTGCAAGGAGGATGTCCTGCTGAGGAGTGAGATACAGAATCATGATTACAGAACCAGTGCAGAGCTCGCTAATATTTGCAGCAGGTGGCTGAGAGAAGGATTACCCTGTATTTAGCTCCATCCGTATCCCATCAGCTGTGACCAGCTTCCTTGACCTTGGCAGAGAAACCCTCCCCCATAGTATGACGCTGCCACTGCCGTGTTTAACCTAAGGAGAGTCATGTACAGGGTGCCATGTACAGGGTACCAACATTGCTTGTGGCAAACAATAAACAGGACACCTTATAGTTGGTCTGTCTGCAGCTTTCCCCACAGGAGCTGTTGATTTCTGCAGCTGTATTGTTCGTCAGCTCATTTAGCTGAAGGTCTTAAGGCGACTGTCGTGTGCCAAGAAAGGCAGTAAACGAATCTCTTCGGTGCTACAAAATCCACCAAGGACAGACTGAAGTGGTGCAAAAGAAATGCGAGCTTGTGTTCTCTGAGGATTCAACGTTCTGATTGTTTTGGACTTTTGGTAAAATATGGAAGAAAAGAAGCACCACCAAGAGCCTGCGTTATGCCAAAAGTAAAGCATCCTGATATAACCCAAATGTCAAGTTGCTTCTCGTCCATCGGAGGGCTGACTCGGAGTTCTGCCCAAAAATCTACTGCCATGAATGAGGAGTGGGCTCGAAATGTCGTTCACAACAGTGCGGTCTCACTTTAGTGATGGTCTGGGCTTTTTCTGACATGACAGAGTCAAAAATATCACAAGGCAAAAAAGATAAAGTAAAAGATCAAACCGTTCAAGTTTTGGACCTTTGGTCAGAGAATTCTAAATATTTGAACCCTGTTAAAAACCTCTAAGTCGAAGCAGGTGGAAAAACAGAAGGTAACAAATTATGAGTGAGAATGAGTCACCATCCGTCAGGGTTTGCCGCCCGTGTCGCTATCACATTAAAGATCAAGAAATGTTCTCACATTTTTTCATCTTACAAACAAAACTCAACATGTTATTGGGAGCCGATGTGACACACCCACACAAAGTTTTGCATTATTTTAAAGTGGAAGGAAAACGACTCATGGTTTTGAAAAAAAGTTTGAAATAAAATCTGAAAATTACGGTTTGCACTTTTATTCAGCCCCCACCGAGTCAATGCTTTGTAGACCCAACTTATCTCTACACTTCTATCAGCGCTGCACATCGGCAGACCGAAATTTCTGCCCCAAATAACTCCAGGTAAGTCAAACTAAATGCAGAGTGTTCTGTAAATTAATTTTTTTCACATTGAAGCAATGTAACACAAGTGAACTCCTTGGATTAAAAGACGTTGAGCCTCTCTTCCATTTCAAAGTCTTCCAGGAATGCTTTGCATTTGGCTCCATCTATCTTTCATCTACTGTCATCAACTCTCACCAGCTTCCCGGTCCCGGCTGAAGAAAAGCTGCCCAGCACGATGCGGCCACCACCGCCCGTCACCGAGATGATGATGTGTTCAAGGTGATGTGCGCATATAGAGTTTAGTTTGCAGATTTACCGCTTCAGATTTGGTCACATCTGACAAAAGCATCTCGTGTCACATCTTTTTATGGAAAACTGCAACAGGATTTCTGATAGCTTTCCTTTCACAATGGCCTTTTTGCCACTCTGTCATAAAGGCCAAATTTAGGGCATGCACAGATTGTAGTTGCCTTGTCAACAGATTGTTCCACCTGAGCTGTGGGTCTCTGGAGCTCATGCAGAGTTACCACAGGCATCTTAGCTGATTCCCCTTGGTCTGTATATTTAGGTGGACAGCCATGTCTTGCTTGGTTTGCAATTGTACTACAGATATTCAAATTAAAGTCCTAACACTGTTCCAAGCTTCCTTATAACTGTATCCCTGACCTATAGAATTTGGTCTCTGATGCCTTAGCTGAGCAGCTGGATTCATACTCACAGGTCACTAATCAGGTGATTGCTGAAGGCACAACATTTTATTAAGAGTTCTCAAAGTAAAAGGGTCTGAATCCATTAGCATGCCACACTTTTCAGATCTTACACTGCTGCTAAACATTTAAAACCATCTATCCTTTTCTTCTGCAATTGTCTGCTGTGCTGGCCTGTCACACATTGTATGCATAGATTTAATTAAAAGTTGTGGATGTAAAGGGACAAAATGGAAAAAGCTTCAAGGGATGTAAACTCCTTTATATTGAAAAAAAAATAAAATTAAATTAAAAAGGGACTTTGGTTTTAAGCTCAAGATAATAGCCAAATATAATGCACATTTGTACAGGAATTCAAGACAATAGCACGATTTGGAGCAGAATTAATTTTTTTTTTAATCAAGAAGAAAAGGCAAGAAGTACAAAATAGACAATCTTTCTATACATACACCAGGTAAGAAATGTGAATGAAAATACAAGTTTAAGTAAGAATGAAACAAAGATTTCAATGTCATGGTTCGAGATACAAAGTTACTGTTAAGTCCAGTTAGTTAAAAACTACCAATACACATGCTACTGAATGCATCAAGGCACACGTGTGACGTGTATTTTGGTCTCAGGGTATCTATTTACAGCGTCTTTCTTTAAGAAGAATGTACAAATTACATCAGTAATGAAAGGAATTAAGAGCTGAGGCGGAAACGGCCTCTTCGTAAGAGGTACACAAGGAGAGTTTAATACGGAGCTCGCTTACAGTATGTGACGGACACTCTCGGACACCTTAATACTTGCGATCGCATGCACGAAACACACGAAAGAAGTGCACACGCAGCCACCGATCGCTGCGCATCACGCTCGACGACATTCAAGACAACTCAAGACGACACGCAGCTGCCGGCCGTGCTAGATGAGACCGGTGCAGCGTTTTGTTTCAGCGCTGACACGTCCTGCCGGGAAAATTAGGAGGAACAAAAAAAAAAAAACACAAACAGACTCGTCTCAATTCTGCAAATACAGCCAAACCTCTGCTGCGCCGAGATCCTAAATATGTTTATCTACTGTCTTTTGTTTAAAAGGGGGGGTATTCTGTTGGGAAGAATGCTTGTTTGATTACAAGAAAAGGCCGCCACCGTTTCTCTATGAGTGACAAACCGATGTTTCCTACAGGCCGAATCCCCTTCGTAACTAAACACATAAGGAGTTAAAAATAGCTCCACTGTCCTATTCGGAGTGCTTTAGCATTCCAGAGTGAAAACCTACAAAGAGAAACTATTCAGCCACACTTGCTTATAATTAGTTGAAGTTTCGAGGAGTTTCTAGAAGCCAACACTTTGAGAAGCTCCGCGCTTGTCGTCCAGAAATTACGTTCAGCCGACCGCAGCTCTCGTCTAAAACAACACCAGCACACATAGGAGGGCAACACGGGGATGCACGAAACACATTTTGACGATCTCCACTTTGCGACGCCACAACGACACAAACAAACACAATCTTGTTTCCTTAAGGTTTGGAATGCAGAGCTCCTGAACAGAGAGAGGTCACAATAAAACCATCAGAGGGTCACATGGCATCGGCTTCCATGGCAAAACTGTAGCCGTCCGAGAAGAGCAGCTGTTTCAAAGCTCAGACAGAAGATCTTCGCAGGACATAAACGTTATTAAAAAAAAAAACATTTCTTCATTAAGCAAAACCAGTTTTTTTTATTCAAAAGATTATGTTAAAAAAAGACTTTCTGAGCTGACTGAGTCATCATACTCCCAAGCATACAGTTTAGAAAAGACTGCATATGTGAAGTGAGCCTTAATCCAAAATGTGAACAACAACAACAAAAACAAACAAGCTAGACCTGTTCTCATGTCACGTCCATAAAGTAACATTTGGAGCAGGTCGCTTTAAGGCAGGTTTTCTTTGGGTCGTGTGTAGAGATGCACCGAGGGATCGGCTTGTGACTGGAAACCTTCTGATTTTAAGCTTGATCCAAACCTGAGCACCAACTGGCTGCACTATTTACAACTCGCTTCGGTGCGGAAGATGTTAAACAGAGCAGAGATCTCACAGTTAGCAACTGCCGGTGTCAAGGAGGTGTTCAAAAGTGAAGGGAAAGGAAGCACCGGAGGCAGAAGACGCTGTTTAAAAGGCAGTGAGAGTTGTGGCAGAGAAGACGTAAGTAAGTAAGTAAGTAAGCGTCTACGTTCTCTGACGGATGTTTTAGTAAATCACTAATACAAGATGCTAAAGAAAACTGAACTAACCTAGAAACAGTTTGGCCTTTTTTTTCCCCCCCAAACAGTAAAACCCTGTATTACCGAGATTGCTCTATCACGCACACAGTGTGACGTCACCTCGGCTCAAGTTATAAATAAGCGAAGAAAGAATTATATCACAGCAAGAAGGCATTGGAAAAAAACATTTTGAAGGTTTTCAATTACTGATTTTAAAGCCTTCATTAATCACACGTATCATTTACCATGATAAGTGTGATTCATTCGGGGGCGGTGGCAGGGGCGGGGTCTCTTGTTCTGGTTTAGTCCAATATTAACTGAATTTTTGAGGGCTATTTTTTTGTTGTTTTCTAGATCTTACTCCTGCAATGTCATCCACACCCCAACCTGGCGGTATGTGGGTGTCCCATCTCCTTCAGATGGCTGTGCACCGGGATGCTGGTGGCATTCAAAACTAATTTTTTTTTTACTTTTTAATCTGCCACCCTAGCCAGTTTTGTATAACGGCTAAATGAGACGGTGTCAGTGCTACAAATGGAAAATCTATCATTGCAGAAGCCTGGTACACGGGACATGTCTGACAGAATGTGGGGGGGCCTTTTCTAGCTCATTGTGCCATAGGCTGTCATTTTAAATAACCCTTTGTTTAAATTCTCCGGCGGTTATTTAGGATCCCAACATCATCCGTCATGTCAACAACGTGCTTCCAGTTTTGCGAGAGGTTTGTGTGCTCGTTTCTCCTTCTTGTCGTCCGCTTGTTTGTGCTTTGCTGATTTTTGTCCCGCACAATGTAAATATATATATTTTAGATTATTGGAATTAGCATTAGCAGGTGGGAGCGTTACAAACACCAAATTGGGATGTTGGCCACAGGGAGCTGACCGGTGCATCTCTAGTCGCGTTAAGTGCATCAACAGTACTGCATTTGTAGAACAATATAATAGTCTTCAGAGGTGCCAGGGTGGAATGATCACGCCTTTAGTCTCAAAAATAAACATTAACATACAGCATTCAATACTAGTGGTACAATAATAGTTTGCTTTGTACATGTCGGAATGCGTTTTACGTCTGTACGCAAGACAGAATAAGACACTGAACAGCAGTGGAGAAAGTAACCTCTCCTACTCTTCCGCTTTACTTTGCAGGAACTACAACTGTAAGGTATTTCGGCCTGCATCGAAAGAGCGAGTGAGGAACAATAATAAGATTTGGAAAAAAATACAACAAACGCTATTTAATCCAGATCTTCCAAAAAAAAAATTAACTACAAAGAGGAACTGTGTGATCCCAGAGCTTTGGAATTTCTTATGGTTCACATTAAGGAATGAACAGTGCAATAAAACAAGAAAGGACAATTGTCCTTTTTTTTAGTTTTCTTACTTTCTTTTTTTTTTTTTTTAAAGAAAAAACCACAGTTGTCCGTTTTGTGTCTTCATCCGCTCTCTCTCTTTTTCTTGAGTTCTTTACTGGTCTAGTGGTTAAACTGTCTCAGTATACTGTTCCTTGTTCAGTCCTCCCTTCCTTTCTTTGAAATATTATTGCGTGTTCCTCCGTGGAGTCTATGAGCCGTCTCCCGATGTCACACAGTGGGTTCGTTTAGTATCCTTTTGGTCAGCTTTTGCTTCGACTCTCCCACGCGAAGCGACGTGGCAGAAAGGGAGGACGGTTTGTCGTTCAAAGTCTCCTCACCATGAAACCTGATGCTGGGCTTTACCAAAAAAAAAAAAAAAAAGGGAACGTTAAGGCATCAAATCAGCTGCTGGTGCACAGTGCTTCAAGGAGGATCAGAGCCGATCTCCAGATCTGAAATCTGTCTGTATCAACGTGTTTTTTTTTTTTTTCTTTTCACTCCCATGCCTCTCAGCATGGATGTCAGTCAGAGGAGATGGAGAAGCCTGTTCGATAGACTTGTATTGCTCTTTGGTGAGGTTTCCGAAGGTTTCTCAGCTGCAGGTAGTGCTACAAGTGGTTACTAGCTTTGAGGTTCGGCATCATGCGTCGGCTGGTGGCTTCGAGGGCGAAGAAGGCTGAGTGGTGCGGAGGGGGTGGAGAGGGGGGGGGGTGGGGGGCCTCAGTGGCATTGCGAACATGACGGCGCCGGAAGATGCGCAGCTGGCGAGGCGCAGGCCCTTGAAGGAGAGTTCTGCGGATTCCTCTACATGGAGTCGCTGTCGTGATCATCGGCTCATCCAGGCACCTGGAGGAGGAAGGGGACACGTGTTGATATAAAGAAGCGGCGCATGAGAGTGTGCGCATGTGTTAGAGAGCCGCACCTCTTGTTGGAGATGACGCCCACGGAGAGCGAGGCCAAAGCGTTACGGCGTCGGTTTCCCTCGCAGTCTTGGACTCTGGGCAGCCACGTAAGGACAGGCCCACCGATCCGCTGTGGCCTTGATGCTCTGCCAGTACTGACCTGCAGCACACGCACACAAGCAATCTCATCAGCGCAAGTTCATCTTTCCAAACCAAACTGGGCGTAACCCGTATCCCAACAGGCAGCGCAAGGAAGAAGGGGAGAGAGCGAGACAGGTTCAGCGTTTTTCTGCTCACTTTGTATTTCTATGACCTTCTGAAGGGAGCGGACGGCGTTGGCGTTGGGTTTTGGGCGCAGAACTTCCTCTGGCATTGCATCCTGGGAGAGAAAATACGGAGTCAAAAGCAGAAGGAAATGTTTATGTTTTAAAATAATATTAACATCCCAAAACTGCTTGTATGATTTTAAAGTCACATTTCTTTACACCTTGAAGAGTTTTTTAGCACATAATATAAATACTTTAACCCAACATGGTTTGTAGAAGAACTCCATTACCCAGAATGCCTCACCTGTATACCCAGCAGTGCACTAACACAGGCTTCAGATGCATCGCAGATGGCTGTGAGGTCGTGACCTCCCTCGAGGGCCAAAAATCACTCGGCCTCCCGCGACGAGGGAGCATGAGCTGGGCTGGTCAGGAAGCCAAAACCTGCGGCACAAAGGCACCAAAGAATTCACACCAGGAACGTCTCATGTTGAAGCTTCGAGGTGACAAAAGCTGTGAGGCGAGCTGCGGGTACAAGACCAAGAGTTCTGGAAAAATGTGACAGAGCTATGGCTGCTATTAAACCCCGTCAACTTTTTTTACCCACCCTCCACAGAAAGGACACCTGGCTCAGTGCTTCCATGCTTGGCATTGACCCGTTTACTTAATGTTACCACCGTTTTTT